>NC_051177.1:92888423-93053454 GCF_013339695.2 Rhipicephalus sanguineus | reverse complement strand
AGCTCTTTCATTAGCATGATACACGGCAAACAATTAATTATCAGAAACTCAAATGCTGTGTTTCTGACGAAATGGTAGGTGTGGAGGGAACTTGAAACACCAAGTATTTGCTTTCTAGTCTCGCACAGGCAGTGAAATTTGTGGTTGGCTGTAGGTTGGCTGTAGGTTATGAATGTTGTGCAGTTGGCAACACTGCACTACTGAACTTGGTGTTTATATTTGTAAATGCTGCAAGACTTAAAATCAAGGAAGGAAAGAAAGAAATAGATGGGAAGACAGGCAGGTTAGCCACTTCTCAACTGGCTGGCCATGCTGTGCAAAGGAAGAAGTACGAGGAATAAGGATAATAAAAAGAAAATTTACAGAAAAAGAACAAAGCAGGAAAGAAGAGTATGATGCCTCGTAAAGTCTGTCTCTAAGCTCACTTTTGCGTAAGAAGCACAGCAGCACTTTCAATGTTAACATCAAATGGGAGCAGCAGTGAAAAAGCTCTGGAATCTGTTTTCCCTGAGATTAAAAAAAAACGCTTTATCTACACTGCCAGTTTTGTTTATGTACTGAATTAGTTCTTGGTGTTCGAGTGCATTAGGATAATAAACTTAGAGTTAAAAGATTGTACATGCATGGACGTCTAACTGAATTTAGGCCGGTTATCTGAATTAGGTATTGTGTGTGCTTTACAGCTGTTTAGTGCAGCACGAAATAGTGAGTCACTGCAAAAAATCTGTACATTTTTTTCTTTGCAGATGGTCTCAAGATGGCACATGCAACGCTATGCAGCTGTGGACACCAGCAGCTTGATAAGAACTCTTGGAGCTCATCTGGATGCTTCACAGGACCTGGGTTGGTAGCAGTAATCTCGTTAGGAGAGAGTGATCAAATAGAATCCATTTCTGAATTGTGCAGTGCATACCTGTGTTAATGAAGCAAGTCATTGATACATGGAAACATTGCGAGTATCACTATTTGAGTCCAATGTCATGGTAGCTCTTATCTCATCATCCGATACAGTATGCAGAATCTGCACCTGCTCTCTGTCACGCCTATAACACTATATGAATTTACAGTGGAGTGCCTCGATAATAGACACCTGTAGCATGATATTGACTGTATTGTGAGGGATCATAGTGTTCCTGGCGAAATGGTCAGTACTTATATAACGGCAGTGCTAAGAAGACAAGGCAAGAAAGTGCACATCAAGAGCGCTTACTCACAACTGAAAGCTTTATTGCCTAAACTTGAACCTCGCCTATTACCCGCCAACTAGTTCACATTCCCGTTTTGCTTCAAACGATCAGTATTGTGATGCATTACCTTAACAATGAAGTGGCATATACATCGATATACATTGAAGCTCACTAGCGCATTGTTATTATGGTGTTTAACTTTATTTTGTGTTCGGTAGTTGCAAAACCGTTCACAATTTGCGACACAAATGTTAGTCCTGTTGTGAGTCACAACAGGACTAACATAGGATGGGCTGCATGCGCCTTGTGTTATCACTGTTATCACTGTTAACAGTTATCACTGTTAGGAAAATTTTTACATTCATTTCCCCTTGACAGTTATATTAATTGCTTGTCTAGTTTGTGTTGGCTAGGGGAGATTTAAGGTAACAGCAAGCAGTAAGCAGCATATAAATTTTCAGTATGCACGCATTCATAGTTGGCAGAAGCAGGATGGTGCAGTGCTTACAGGCAGGTGCTATGTGCACAGCTGGTTTAGTCCAAAGTGCTGTGAGAAGGACAACATCTAGATGTTGCTTTGGCATTAACAGGTTTTATATTTAAATGTAAATTAAAAAATCGAGGCTGTCCACTGTGGCATGCCTCATAAGTACTATATATCTATTTTGTCCCGTCTAGCCTAGGATTTTAAATAATTTAGTTGGGAGAAACATGCACTAAGTTTTGAGGATAAATGAATTATTTTGTATAGGAGTTGCCTCCACAAAACAACAAGCAACACTGCACACTAGCTATTGTACCTTGTTCTTTTGCTAGGTGTATAAAAACATGGCAGCAAAACATGGACAAGCAATTGAGCCTCGTCTTTCTGTATTATAATGCTGCGTCTTTCTAGATATTACAAGAATGAAGTGTGCTGCACACTTATTGCATTCTCACAAGAAAATACTTGGCAGCTTCTTAATTTTGTATTTTTCTGTTTTTTCGGAGAAGTCTGCAGTAAGAGAAGACAAGTGGGTATTTTGTATGGATGCAGAAAGCTTAATGGACTTCTTTGCTTGATATCTTTTTCAGGAAGACTGAACACTTTTGGCAAAGCAGCAACAGTTCTGGCCCACCTGTTTGTCTACAAGACGGTCTCTTCTGTGAACACTCCTGTGCCTTACAGTATACTATACTGATGATCTTGTACATCTCTCAGTATTTAGGATTGTCAGCACTTGGACTGCTGCACTGTGTTATGCACGGTGCTGAGTCCAAACTTTCCAATAACAGTGTGCATTTGAAAATTTTACATGGCTTGAAAAGATGCTGAATGTAACTCATTTATTTACTAAGCATGGTTCTTGACTGTTTTACAGCCGTTATTTATTCCCTGTTCAATTTTTATTCAACCTCATGGCATGTCCTCTAATGTGCCAAGCCACCACCAGTATTGATGGGCAATTTTTAATTCAAAGCATGTTATTGCCTAACTCCGAGGCAACTTTCCTGTCACGGTATTCGCGGATTCATTTTCAATGTGGCACTTCTGCATGAGCCATAAATTGAGCTGTTGAAGGTGACGAGGAACCAATTTTCCGGTCGCATTTATGGCACTAGCTGGCATGTAAATATTGTAACCATTGTCTACTATTTGCATAATAATACGGGTGAATAGGGTTGCGAAATAATGCCATGTTCCCAAGCTTAACTTTATAAATTTACCATTATTCTTAAAAATATGTGAATAAAGGCGACTGTGTTTACAAACATTAGCAGATGGATCTATGGTCGACACCACAGGTCTTTCTACAAAACATTGAACTGCACAATCATGCGTAACATGTTTTCATGCCTGAGGGCAACTAATGCAATATATAAGAAAAATGGTACACCACCATGCCTAAGTGTTGCAAGCCTTTATTACTTATCGAGTTGCCTTCATGTGTAAGGCAGACACCAAGTTCTCTGTGCATCAGGGGCATAGGCAAGAAATTTTTTTCGGGGGGGGGGGGGGGTCGTCTCTTGATTTGAAGTGGGAGCCGGGCAGGCAGATGTGTTCAGTTGTCATTTTGGCCTGTATGCCATAGCAAAAAAAAAAATTTCGAGGGGGGGGGGGGCGAGGGAGGCCCGGTGTGCCCCCCCTGGCTACGCCACTGCTGTGCATGCCATCTCTTTGGATTGTACTTGCATACTGGCATTCGAAGTGTATGTGTCTTCCTTTGTGATGAATTTCGAACTATACTTTCATAATATTTTACTGCTGTGAATAGTGCTCAGGTTGCATTGTGTATGTTGTTTCATCTGTTCAATAATGAGCATAGGTTCTGTGGTAGATGAAAATGTATAATTTACATTGACATGTGAATGTTATTGTTTTGATTCTAATAAAGTGCTACAACCAGCATTTATTGTATCATTTGAAGTTTTAAGAATTTGTAATGAATTCAAACAAAAAAGTCCTTGTACATTGTAAAAGAAATTGTTCAGGCTCTTATATGGGTCGTGGTTCTCTAGCCATGGATGTTTGGAGACCCCTTGGGACTGGTGGAAGTGATGAGGGACCCCTTGCAGGTGAGAAGTAAGGAGGGGGGTGTGAGGGCTTATAAATTACACAACATGCAGCGTGAAATAGGTGCCTTGCGTTTCTCCGTGGCAAAGAATGGTCAAACTAATGTGCCACGCCAATTCAATCTCAACAGCGTGTCACTAAGTTGTGCGATCTGCCGCCACATTTCAGCTGTTCTCGCTACGCTTTCTCTTCAAATATGCAAGCCTGGAAAAGCACATGTGGTAGAAAATTGCAGTAAAACGCTTTATAGCCATCTCATGAAAGCATCAGTCAGCTCCGCCGCAATGCATAACCGTTATGCGGTGAAGCAAAACAAAAAATAGTGGGGGCCGCTGTCATTGGACATACTGTTTCTTCAAAAAAGGCGTATTTCTTTTTTTGTTCGAAGATGCGTTTCGCGGACCCCCAGAAATGGCTTCGCTGACCCCCCCCCCCCCCCCCCCTCTTGAGAACCACTGCATGCTACAGATAATGCTTGCGTTACCAGATGGGTTTAACCAGTGATTCTTGCAAAACATCGTGCAAATAAGCGACAGGCAGTGAACGAAAACAGATCAACTGTGATCGAACATTGATGGTTGATCATTTATCAATGGTCGCATAATTTGTAGATTTGGAAATCAACTACAGGTACACGATGGTAGTAGGAGTGCACATGGCACCCACTTTTTTTCAGTTTTTATTTATCTGCTGCACTCATGTTCGTGCTATGTGTAATCCTGAATCACGAAAAGTCAAGTTGTGTCCTGCCGTGACAAAAATATCCTAATTAAAATGACACCTTATTTCTGAAGAACAGCTGTTTCACTGAGGCAACAATAATGCCTTATTTTTTTTAATAGGTACTGCACAATCTCTTCAGTAGTGGTGCCAACTACACGCGGACTTTCGCAATACAGAGGCGCAACAGTATTATCTTTTCTATTTTAAGGGTGACATGTCACTCGCGAATTAATGGACATCGTGCTTAACCTTGGTGGACGCCTTCGACATACATTTAACGGCGGCGTGATACGGAAGAGTAAAGGTTACTTAGTAAAGGTAGCTAGTCTCCGAGTATAAAAGCAATTAAATACTGACTATGACTAATTCAGAAGCACTGTATGTCGTGCTTCAGCGCGCGTAAGTGCTCATCACGCAAATATTCGTCTAACTGCTCAGAGGTGCCGCTGACCCTGCGTGCAGATCGCAACAGCACCTACACGCGCAATAAATGCACGAGCTTGTATAGGTGCACGCTAAAATACCCTTGGAACTCTGACATCGACGTATGTAACAAAAATATGCGACATATGGTGGTCTTCGAACAGCTGAGAACGCACTGCCGACACTTGCAGCTCGCGGCAAAAATAACCAAAACTGCTCCAACAGCACACGCTCGTAGAATACACATACGTGAGTTTCGCTATCTAAAGGTACTTTTCACGCCGGTATGAGCAAATTTTTGGGCGAGCCAGACATCCACGATGTATGGTGAACACACAAAAAACACACGTTTATCATTTCTCTTGCGGCACGACAAACAACGAACAGAAGTCGGAGCTGAAGGTGCTAACGGTGGCCTTCGTGAGTTCATGGCGCCGCGCTAACTATTTACTAACCTAATCCACGCGCAAACACACGCCGGTGATGCAAAAAAAGAAGTAGCAAGCTCCACCCTCTCGTTGCAAACTACTTTGTAAATATATAAGGCCGTGAAAAGTCAACGAAGCACGCGGTGGCTCAGTGGCGTAGTAGTTAGTGTGTCTGCTTTCGGTGCTTGTGGTCATGAGTGCGATTCCTGTATCGTGTGCGATTTGTATGTGTTGTCATATGTGCATGTTTACATTGATGTCCATTTTCTAATTACCCCTAGAGCTACGCATTACAGAAATTATTCCATGAAACGCTGTTCGAGTGCTTCTTTTTCGCAGCCGCTTTGTGTGCCGTA
This sequence comes from Rhipicephalus sanguineus, assembly GCF_013339695.2. Taxonomy (NCBI): domain Eukaryota; kingdom Metazoa; phylum Arthropoda; class Arachnida; order Ixodida; family Ixodidae; genus Rhipicephalus; species Rhipicephalus sanguineus. The sequence goes on along the minus strand of NC_051177.1, from coordinate 93,047,783 downwards.
GCTGCCGCCACGTCAAGTTGCGCCAGCTATGGAGGGTAAAAACAACTAACCGACACATAATGTATGACCTTCGAGATTCCGTGATTGTCACTCGCTAAGCCTACATCGTTGATTATTTGAGTATGGCTCTCGAAAACGGTGCCGAATCGACACGAATACCTTGCTGTCGAAGTTTAAGGACGTGAACCTAAAGCAAATAAAAGCATCAGTTCGGAGATAACGAGCGACAGAGCGCGCGACCGCCACTTTGATTAGATCCGAGGTGGGCGGCAATCGCTTTCGGCGGCGCGGCCATGTTTACCGGGCGTGCGTATGCGCAGTTCACACCCGGTATTCTGGTACACGCAAAGCAATTTGAGTATACCGGTGTGCCGGACAGACTAAAATCCTCTAATGTATGCGTTTTGGTTGCGAGCGCTCTAAGTGTTTTGATTGCGTGAATGTGTGCGCGTATGAATGTGCCATTTTCTGTGCTCGATTAATTTTATTTCAAAGCTGTTTCAACGTGATAGCTTTACTCCCTCGGAGGAGTGCTTTCACTCTATCGCAGACGGAGTACTGTACTCCATGAGGAGGCGTTGAATCACTCCCTGTCTAGAGGGAGTTGTTTCACCCCGTAAAAGGGAGTGCCCAGCGGGACAAGCCAAAACTCTCACAAAGGGAGTGCCCCGACGCCCTTTCTTCTAAGAGTGTACGGTGCAATGCAGCGTCACTTGTATAACGTCTACCTGCGCGTATCTCGTTTCAGTTCGATGTGCTCCGCGACCACCGCCACAGTCGCTTCCTCGACCACGGCCCCAGCAAGGCCCCATGGTCCCCTCGTGCGCTCAGTGGCCCGCTTCAACTCCTCCGTGGGGGCTCTGCGTTCGATACGTCCTTCGTCTATGCGTGGCCACAACATGTACTACTTACTAGTTTACCATGTAAACAATAAAGTGTCTATTTTCCCCCATGGTCTTTTCCTGGCTCCGGGCTGAATCTGCTGTGGGCCGGCCGACGCGGGGCAAGAAGCTCATCGGACAAGGAAAGAACGTCCTCATATCAAGGGCCTTGGGGGCTTTTGAGCATAGAGAGAAAGAGAGATCGCGAAGGTGGCTTAACTGTTGGGCGAATTGATACAATATGGTCTTTTAGCAGTGCCGGTTAGAACACATTCGGCTATAGAACCAGTTTAAATCAACTGACTTAGGCAAATAATGACCAACCTGTCGTTTTTCATTCCACATCTCTCTTATCTTCTCTTTCGCAACCGCGACGGCTATCGAGCCATAAAGTTGTTATGTATTGACTATTCGAAGTAGCCGCCAACTAAGATAGTAAAACGTTGGATATAAGCAGTGTAATGGCGACGTACTGCACGCGTGCCAGATACAATACCACGCATTAATTTGCGTTGAAATAATGCTGCGTTTTGGCAAAGAGATCAACAATGCCCCAGTCCTCCCAATCGTTTCTAACACCACCATGAGCATTCCATCATAATTGCCAAATTTTTTAGAAAGCTCAAGCAAACCATCCGTCGAGCGAGTCACTGCATGGATGAATGTAAAGAGACCACTGCTGTTATAGACTGTGGCACCGCTGATGGGTACAGTGAATATTCTACTGCGTCATTAATATTTCTTAACTGTTGTGAACAGTCATCATGCGCGTTGCAATGCCTGGGCAACGTAATGTATATATACGTATACAGGAGTGAGAGAGAGAGAGAGATGCTCTTTATTAGAAATACAGATTTTTGCCGGCGCCAGTATACCGCTGGCATGCTACTCTGTGTAGGGATTGGGAATGGGATTGACAGATTAAAGAAGAGAGGGGAGGAAATAATAATAGAAAGAAAGAATATAAAAAATGCGATAGCAAGTGAACCTGATAGAAATATTTACAAGGAGGGTTTCAGGTAAGATAAGGCTTTGCTATGTGAAATAGCCAACCATTAAAGCTTTTCGACTAGGCCAGTTTTTGATAGGTAATTAAACGGTGCCTGTAAAACCTGTCGCTGCTTTGAAGGGCTGGGCACTGGGCCTAATGAGTTGTGTAATGTTAAGTGATCGTGACAGATCATGTCCATCTGTCGCTCAAGCAATTGTCTCTCATCGCGGTACGCGGAACATTCCAGTAATATGTGCTCCACTGTCTCTATGCTGCCACAGTTATCACAGCAGCGACTAGTGGTGTGCCCTATGCGGTACGAATAACTGTTCGTGCATGCCACATTCAGTCGAAGACGATGATACAGCGTCTCAAGTTGGCGAGGAAGTGTTGGGGAAATTTTCACTCTCACTTCTGGGTCAATGCATCGCAGACAGTTATCTTAGTGGAGCGGCAGATTCCAGAGGCGGTCGTTTTCTTGACAGGCATATTTTCTTGCGAACTTCGAGGCGTCAACTTTAGTAAAAAATATTCTTCTGAAATTCCGGTAGTGGAGTCCTTTTCGGGCTGCTTCATCCGCTTTTTCGTTTCCTGAAATACCAGCATGGCTAGGTATTCATTGGAACTTAATGTAATGTCCTGCAATCTTAGCCTTGTGATGAAGATAGGCGATATCAGGTTACACTTTGGTGATTACCATGCTTATACCCGTTCCACATACTTTGTAGGGCTGCTTTAGAATCTGCAAATATCACCCATTTTTGGCAGCTGCTGTCGTAGTATAAACATAAGAGCCTCCTTAATGCCATATAGCTCAGCTGACGTAGATGATGTCGCTCTCTCAGGACGATACGAGAGGGATTTTCCTGTAGAGGGCACATAAACTCCGTACGACAATCTACGTTGGGTTGTAGAACCGTCTGTGAATATGTGCGTTTCGGCTGCGTATTCTTTATACATATACTCCAACGCCATCTGATTAGTTGCTGCTTGGGGCATTTTCCTTTTTGCACTGATTCCGGGGATATATGGCGCAATTTCTAGTGGTGCCAGTGTCCAGGGTGAGATGTTCTTTGGCATAATAGGTGACGCCTGAGCAGGGATCGAAATACGTGCGCATATGCTTCCGACGGCCTTCCCGAAGCTAGATGTAGCATTGGCTGTAGAAATATTCTTTAAAAAGTTGGTCTTGTTGTAAATAACGTGTCTGAGGTGAATCCGAAGCGTCTCCTGTGAAGATATCACTTCAAGAGGCAGGCATCCGGCTTCTGCTACAGTTGCTATTCGAGACGATCCCTTTGGAAGGCCAAGACATATTCGACGACAGTTGTTGCGTGCTGCCTCAAGTTTTCTCTTGCTTGTATAAGACATATTATGCAGTATGGGCAGGTAATAACGCAAGGTCCCGTCGACGTAGGCCTTTTGGAGGAGCACCATTGATCGGCAGTTGCTGCCCCACTGTGACCGGCCAAAAATCGGAATACGTGCGATGCCGACGAAATCTTCTCAGTCAGTTTCTTCACTTGGGGAGACCATGTGAGATTCCTATCAATCGTAACCCCAAGGAACCTTTGTGCCTTCACGTATGGAAGGGTGCGACCACCCAACACTAGTGGATATTTTTCCATTCTTCTCCTCGAGAAAGCCATAGCAACGCTTTTGTCGGGGGACAGTTTGAGACCTCTTGAATTTAGGTAGGCCGATATGTTTGCCAGCGCTCTCTGGAGACGTTGTTGGGTGATTCTGCGGGAACGTGCCGCACTCCAAATGCAGATATCGTCCGCATACAGTGTGATGCTGACGCCACGGGGCAGGTTTCTTTTCAGATGTATAAGTACTAGATTAAATAATACTGGGCTCAACACAGCTCCTTGTGGTACTCCCTTTTCGACGGCATGAAACGTTGTAGGGCCCTCCGGTGTACACATGAAAAGTTGGCGCCCTTGAAGATAGTCTGCAATCCATGCGTAGAGCCGTCCTCCAAGACCAAGGGTTTCCAAAGCATCGAGTATTGCTTTATGATAGACGGAATCATACGCGGCCTTAATGTCTAAAAATAATGCAGTAGGTGTGTTTCCACAAGCCAATTCTTCCACTGATGCGATCAAGGCAATGACATTGTCAACGGCAGACCTATTTTGACGGAAGCCATTCATTTCCTCCGGGTAAATTTTCTTAGTCTCCAGGAACCAATTGAGTCGTTTGTGAATCATTTTTTCGAATAGCTTCCCTACACAACTAAGTAGAGATATGGGTCTGAAGGAGGCGTAATTTGTTGGCTGCTTTCCTGGCTTCAATATAGGAATAACTTTGGCTAGTTTCCATTCCTTCGGAACCTCCCCACTTATCCACGAGGCGTTACAGTACTCCAAAAGACGTAGGCGAGATGTGGGGCTTAAATTTGCGAGAGCTGCATAACTCACTCCGTCATGGCCAGGAGTTGATCGCTTGTTCGTGTCGCCGATTGCTGCCTTGAGCTCTTCAATTGTGAAAAGTTCCTCTAAGTCAGAAAAGGTCGCTCGAGGAGTACGAGTCTGATGATTTGCAATGTTCAGAGATGGTGCTGCCCCCTGGAAACGAGCCTACAGTACTGCACTGCTACCTCTTTCAGTTATGCGCGCTCATGCAATGACAGCGCGAGGAAAGGGTAAAGCTGTTGCGGCTCTTTGCGAATGCCTCTGATGACTCGCTAGATTTTGCTCAGCGGTTTGCGTATATCTAGCGTACCACAAAAATCTTTCCACCTTTTTCGGTTCAGTTTGCTTAAGTACCGTCGTATGTGCCTTTGTGCCCGTCGGCAAGCTCTGAGGTCTTCAATATTTTTTGTACGTAGAGCCTTCCTTTCGGCACGCCTTCGAATGGCACATAATCGTTCGAATTCTTCGTCGTTCGTTGGCAGATTACAACGTTCAACGACAGAGCGGGTGCTTTTTTGGAGGCAATGAGCTATTGTCGGTATTAATTCTGCATTCGTTGTCGAGGCTGTGATCCCTTTGTCTACCACTGCTGTGTAAGCATCCCAGTCTACCAACTTCAGTGCCACTTTACTGGGCGACGTCCGAAGATGACGGGCAGAGATTAGGATAGGGTAGTGATCGCTTCCTCGAGTCTCGAAGTCTGTACACCATCAAAACATTGGGACCACTTGACTTGATACGAATGTGACATCAATGCAGCTGACAGCCTTCGGATTTTTCAGGTAAGTTATGCTGCCATCATTTAAGGGCTATATGTTGTATTTTGCAAGAAGTTTGGCCAGCTTAGCACCACGAGCACATGTATATGAACTGCCCCAGATCTCGTTATGTGCGTTGAAATCGCCACAAATAATATGTGGAGACTGAGTGCTTGTCAACAAGCTTTAGAGTCTTGATACGTCGAACAGTGATCCTGGTTCCAAGTAAACGCCGATTAGGGTAAACACTTCAGATCCAATTATTGTGGTTGCGCAAACGTACTCATTCTTGTCATGTGGTCCTACGTCAATCACACATGCAGGTACGTCGTTTCGAAATCCAACAAGGAGTCGGCTAATTCCGTTTTGTCGCCTGGAATGATGAAAATAATAACCTTTTAACCTAAACTGCTCGTCGACGCGAGACTCAGAAATGACCATGAACGGGAAATGATACACTCGCGCAAGATACTTAAGTCTGGTAACTTTGACCGCAAACCGCGAGCATTCCACTGGAAAATAGTACATGCGCGAAGGTGCTTGTTGGTGGACACCGCTGGCCAGTCAATTGGTAGCGAATCCATGGTTGTTACTCAGAAGAATCACGGCGTTGCGCCGTGAAAGAAGTCGTCACTAGTGGTTCAAAAGCCAGGACTGCCTGTACCTCTGGGATGTCTTTCGACGATGGGTTGGCACATAGGAGATCCTTGATTGCCGCGAACATCATGGGGATCAGCATTCCTGATATTTCCTGTACGGTGCTGCCACCCAACAGCTTTCCTTGGCTCTTCCTGCTCTGCTGCGACCTTGGGGACATTTGTTGTTGACTTGCATCTGGATCACTTGGACTTTTCTTGGCTCTTTGCAGATGATGATCTCTTCCGGTTTCCTTTCACGATTGATGCAAAAGACTTTTTCGACGTTGTGTCGCTGCGCTGTACTGTATTTTGTTGCTTTTGATTTGTAGATGTGAATATCATATCCGGATTCGGTGGTGGTTCTCGTCGTTTCCGCGCTTTTCCCTGGAATTGCTCCATTGTCCGTGCTAGAGTAGCTGCTTTCTTTTTGGGGCACCCGCCATATGATGCTGCATGATAAGCTCCACAGTTTGCACATCGAAGCTGAGAACGTGACGTACACTCCTTGTGCGCATGTGCGCCAGCGCATATCTTGCAGCGGATGGGGCCGTTGCAATATTTCGCTATATGTCCGTGCCTTTGACATCTGAAACACTAGGTAGCGGATCCTATATATTCCATTACAGGATAGCTGCAGAATCCAAATGACATTCGGTTTGGTAAAGGGGCGTCTTCAGAGAATTCGAGGATGACCGAGCGTCTTCGGGTCTCTGTTACAGCACCATCTTCGTTTGGAATGTAAGCAACTTGCCTTTTAGCAGATATGACTCCTTGTTCACTCAAATACTCCTTGAGGTCGTCATCCGAGAACTCAACTGGGACGTCCTGTATCCTCCCGTACGTGGCAGAGTAGGAGTATGGAACTCGTGCTTCTACAGCAATACCCGCCAGGTCTGTCACCGCGAGGAGGCGATTAGCTGCAGGAACTGAAGACATTGTCACCATGAGGCTGCCATCCTTGTTGAGACCATGGCTGAGTACCTTTTCTTGGGCTGTTGTCACGACTGCAGAAGACAGGAGATTTGGGTTGACTTTCCAGAAGCTTCGGTCAGGTTGATTTGACTTGAATAAGACAGGAACACCTGCGGCTCTGTTCTTTTTGTAGGAGGCAACAGTGAAAGCTGTCTGGTCCATCTCTTCGTTGTCTTCTGTAGAAGCCCTTGACTGAGCGTCGTCTTCATGGAGCCTTTTCCTTGCTTGTTCATCTTCTTTGTGGTCTACAGAATGAACCTGCTGACCTGATGCCTGATTACTTGCGGTGGATGCCATTAGAGCATTATGAAGGACGGGCGACAACGGAGGGCCGCCGCGCTGCTGCTTCTGGCCGACCCGTTTCGGGAGTCGGTCGCTGTACTTGCTTCGCAGTACGGTCACCCCCAGACCGTCGTTCGTTGAGGTCGAGGCACAGAAATTAAAAGATGAACTCTGCTCTCGCTAAAGAAGACTGAAAATTACAGGCTGGCATTGGGAAACCAGCCTTTTATACGTCGTCGTCTTCTTCCTCCCAGGAGTGAGAAGAACCGTAAAACAGGCATTCCTGCGTTACAATGAGGCAACCCGTGGTCTTCGGCCGTCATTGTGAGAAAGACGTACACGCAAACCAGGCTCTTTAAACCGAAATCTTATGCTCTCACACGCATGTTTACATCAAATGCCTTTACACGGCCCTGCACGGCCATACTACACCAGCTATCGGCAGCGCCTGTGCAGGGACTGTAGTTTTGATGACGTGGCAGCTGACGGCATGACGACGTAAAAACTGGCGGAAGCACGCGAGATTAAAGGCGAAGAGCTATCTCGGCCCATCATTGTACTTAGCGCGAAACTTTACCAAGGACAGACACAAAGAGCACACGTCACAAGCGCTTGAACAACGCGAAAGGTGTCTGCGAGCACTTGTATGCTATGTACTGCTTCCTACGGCGTTTCTTCTCTGAAAATCTACATGCCGACCTACTTCTGCGTGCGGTAAGTGCCGCTACATCATCAGATTCAGCCATGATGTGCACGCTCGGCCACATTTACAGGAAACACCAATATCCAATAGCTCATACCAGCTGATGTTTAACAGAAAAATTCGGAAAACTTATTTCATTTATGAACCTCATTATTGGGCGCCATATTAGGCACATTTTTCTCTAAAAGTATAACAAATGTTGTATTTATACGTTATTTGCATGTGACCGCCAAGCTGACGACAGGTGTTCCTGTGGCACGCCAATTAATTCCGACGCATTGGGGCCTGAAACCAACTCCCGTATACTCATCATTCAGAATTCTGGATATTAGTACCCCCGAAGGAACCACACAACACAGCCGATCAACATAAGGCGTAGAGTAGCTTGCATATTTGGACAGGCCTTCCAGAATTCAGTGCAGCATTCATTGTACGGCGACATTACCAGATACCATGGCTAACCATGGCAACGGAGGCTACGACAACGTGAAGCGATCGTATGGCAGGCTATGGCCGTGACAGAACATCGCACGAGACGGAACATAGCATGCCACGCCCATTCCTGGTTCGCTTACCTCTTGTCCGTATGGTTAGTTGTGATGTTTTAGCTCCAGGACTCATCATGTCACCACTCTCACTTTGAAGCACAGGCCGCTGACGATGAACTAATCTGCGGTCGATGGCAGTGCCAGAACGTATAATGCCTAGCCAGCAGTTCTTGTGCTTCTTCTTTCTGCTGGTGGTGCTTAGGCGTCTAGGTTTTTCTCGAAGTTTTAGGAAAATGGGCGGGAAGCGATGCACACTGTGCACAAAGTTTTCTTCAACGCCCGAAAATTCCACAGTGCGCATGCTCAGTGTGACTTGGGCATTTGTTCACGGTCAAAATGAGAATAGCGAAAGCTGCTAATCTCAACCTTGGTAAGCACGGGTCGATTGCATTTGGAATGTCAATTTATTTTCTTCGCATTCCTAGTGGCCGGGGTTAAAGCGTCGTACCACCATCTAGCTTGTGCACAGCCAGCGCCTCCTCTATTTTTTCAGTGCCTGGGCGAACGCTCTCCTCGGACCGTCGAGCACGCGCTCCGCGTCCGCTAGCCGCTGCCGCGTGGTGGCGCTGTGCAAGTAGACTACGGGAAGCTGGCGCAGAACGGCCGCTCGTATCACAAAGCCCACGAATTCGTGTTTGCATCCGAGTTTAATTGCATTTGTGCTTCTTACAGGCTTTCACAGGTACAGGGGGATGGAAAGAAACGCGAACATAGCTGGGCGCTGTTTTTTATCACGCTCTAACCGTGGTGGCAATAACAAGATGCTAGATGGTTTTTTATTGTGTCATGGATGACGTCGTCTTTTCATCAATCATTCAGGCTATAACCACTTGAAAATAAATGCGAAACAGCAAAGAATGCTGATGCCGCATGTTCGCGTGTCTTTCCATCCCCGCTGTACGTATTCCGCAGGCAGTCTGTCAGGCCGTGCTGCCAGTTCAATACTTGCATTCGAGTTTGATAGTATTCGCGTTTGATTTTCTATTTCAGGCTATTGCAATCGCCCCAATGCCTTAATATGTCATTCTGTTGTGTTCCACTGTGCAAATGGAACGGAAAGAAATCACGATTGTCTTTTTTTATTTCCCTTTATTGATAAAGAAAAAAAATCTCACAGGGTCCCTTATGCATTCATCTAAGACGACTGAAAGGCAAAGTCATCTTCTTCTTTTTCTTCCAGTCAACGTATTGAACATTCCCTGCCTCCCTCCGAGATATTTCTGCGCCTAACGTGGTTTTCTTACAGCCTCAAGGGTCGGAGGCAGTGCAAGCCTAACGTGGTTTTCTTACAGCATCAAGGGTCGGAGGCAGTGCAAGCTTTCTGCACATCAGTGGAGGCATGCACTGCCTCCGTGATCGGCCCATTTTGACCAAGCGAAGATGTAATATGACGACGTCACGATGATGTCACACAATTTTAGTATCTCTGACGTCCTATGATGACGTCATCACGTAATTATTTTTTGCATCGCTCGTGCTGACGCCGCCAACGGTCACTTTTCGCGTTTGAGGAGGCATCTAAGGCTTTCGCCTTAATACACTGTTCGGCTGTCGTTCCATGAAATTCCAGCTGCCGCTGGTGTTTAGTAGAGGTGGCTTGCAGTAATTAGGCGGGATAATTGGTCTCCTAAATACATCTTCAAACTACACTAGAATATGCAGCCGTCGTTTACGACGCGAAGATTTCATAGAATATAAGAAGAGGTGGCTTAAGAAGGATGCAGTAGCGTCACTCTTTGCATACTACCCTTCACGTTTGCAACCCAAGGTAACAACTGAACCAAGCATGGCAAGTATCCCTAAACGTGACCGTGTTGCGTCCGAACAGTCAACGAATGCATGTAGTACTAATAGCAACGCTGCCTCGCGAGCGCCGCCATGCGCATGCCGCGCTGACATTAGGTCCCGAAGCTGAAGAATCGGAGCCCATGGACACCACATGCGCTACGGGCGAAACAACCGACAATCATTATGTACAGTGTCACAATAAATGAGTGAACAAGGCTGAGCAGGCGGCCCCATGCGACAAAAGCGTCCAGGTCGACAGCCATTGGGCCTATCCTTTGCTCACTACAGAAAAGGGCAAATGGAAGAGAAAAGAAAGATGCCTGAGGAGCTAGATACTGAGGCTACAACAATCCGTCGACAAATACAAAGACGAGCTCAAGCAACTGACAACAGGCAGCGCCATTTTTCACGCCTTTCACACTGGCTCAAGTTGAGAGTCGGCACTGCGACTTTATACTTGAACGACAGCGTCTGTTCACACACATCGGCCAGTGTTGCAGGAAGCGCGCAGCATATATAGCTGTTTTTGTTTGTTTTTCGTACCACCACGATTTAACTGGTTTAAGCTCTGAAATGGCGGAATCACTTGGCATAGTTCCTCTGTTTCTGGCACCAGCTGTTGCTTTATCCCGGTGGCAACAAATGTAATTCTCAAAAGCTTTACGAAGGGAACGGGCGATCACATATATCCCTGGAAGCAGTCTAGTGACATTTCGTGCTATTTAGCGCATGAACTCCAGGCTTGCGTATAGTGCTACACCAGTAGACGGTAGCACGCATCGGCGAACTTTAAGCGTCCAGGCTTTCAGTATTAGCTCTTGGCAAATGCTGCTTTCGAAAATCGACTTTCAGACGGTCAAAAACCGACTCTCAGTTAAGCGAACGTAACGGTGACAAAACAATTTTCCGCGCATCCCTGGCATGCACTCTCTGGTATCGGGCTAGCAGACGGCGCGCGAGCGTCTCGATCAAATAGCCGCGAAAGACACATGCCTTCGAAATGGGCTGGTTGCCAGAACGACAAGTGCTGCATGATTCCAGTTTACAAGTTTTCATTATACTTTAAACAACGCGAATACAGCCGAAAACCGAACCATATAGCAGCTTCGAATGCAGCCACGGCATTCGTTTCCGCGAGCGCCGACGTGACGGCAGGTCTACTTCGGTGGCGGCGCCCGGCGGCTAAAAGCCGCACTAACGCCGACTGTCGGTTCCCGTTGCGCTCCGCTCCTTCGCCCAGGCACAGAAAGATAGAGGAGGCGCTGGCACAGCGCATTCCAACATCTCCACCTCATCTCTGCCGTGACAAAGGACGAAGCTTGCGATTGCGGACCATGACGCGGCGCGCACAGCCAGCTTAATGGAACCCGAAGCTGAACCGGGAGGCCCACGATCAATTTCTACGCGCATCCGATGACAATATTGCTGTTTACCGACCAGGGAGGGACCTAGCTGGCAAGCTTTCCGTTTTTACCGCAGAAATTGATCGAGCGGAAGAAAGACAGATTGGCAAGCCCCAGTTCTGCGGCGGGAAAAAGAATCCTGCAAATTTTCAACGTGTTCATGTGCAGGTAACACCAAATATAAAAAAAGAAGTTTGCCGTATAATACATAAAAAATTATATTAATTTACCTATAGTTGAAATGACAAACGCGTTCGAAAGCGTGTAAAAGGGGCGTCGACTAACACATCTAGCTAACTTGATGACGCTGTCCCGCCATATCTGTTGTGCTAAGCAAAACGTCGATAAGGAGTTTTCAGAACCTCTCACCTATGCCACTATATGCCACCTGTAGCGCACAATAAAACTGGTACTACGATTAAGACGGTGTAACCATGCGGCTTCCGCTGCGTTTACTTCATTATTTTCCATCCGCTCACGACGGTGTCAGCGGTATCGCCGTTCCCCTGTCAATCGGACGCCCCAAGGGAACTTGGTGTGCTAGCCCGCCGTCTAACGTTGGACTTGTGGAAGTCAGCGACATTTACAAGTGCACGGCTGCATACCTTGGACCCTGATCTTGAACTACGCATCCCGTCCAGCTTATCACGACGCGACTCTACCCTGCCGGTCCGTCCATAGCTTGGAGTGGCCTTCTCAAATATTCCTTTATTACTGGAATGGCTGAGAGCCCGTCATGTGAAGTCTGCGGGTGCAGCGAAACAATCGCGCACCATCTCTGTGAGTGCACCCGCTTCAACTCCGAAAAGAGCGGCCCTCTCACCCGCATTAGGCCAGCTGGACAACCGCCCTCTCACGGAGAACAAAATCATTGGGTCCTAGCCTACCCGGTCTTCAGCACGAGCCGCTATGACGGCGTTGTTGCGGTTTCTTCAAGCAATCGGACTGTCAAACTGTGACTGTTGTCAGAAAATGTTGCTGTGTAGTACTTGGACTACGGTCATAACCTTTTCTTTTTTTTTTCTTTTTTGTCGCGTGCTGTCATCACATCTCTTCTTCTTTTTCATTCTTTTACATCGCCTTTCCCACGTACAGGGTATCTTTGAGGTGATAATTTTTTTTTTATCTTTGAGGTGATAATTGTTCATCAAGAGTCAGTTTGTTGCTACACGCACGCGTTTCCCTTTTGCTGTTGCGGTTTGTTGTACGATAAAAGCTGGTCACTTTCTGTAATAAACTCAGGGCTTAAAGTCAGGGGGGGCCCGGGGGGGCCCGGCCCCCCCTCCGTTTTTTAAGGAGGGGCCCGGCCCCCTCTCGGCAGTCCGACGGTGGCACTGCGGCACCCCTTTGACAAGTGCTAGAGTTGAATTTTTTGGCAGTATTGCTTTGTGCGGGGAAATTATACTCTGCGATTTTCCGAATAATGATTTAATTGCGAATATTTGGTTGACGGGGCGTCAGCAAAGCAGAAGAAAACAGGTATCGGACGTCGTACTACTGAATGCAATTCACTGAGACACTGGATACCATGGGCAGCGCCTCCTCAAACCACGGGTCACCACCCTGTTCGACAAAGCTTCTTGGCACAGCATACAGTTTCACGAGGCACCTGAGTGTGAAGTGTGCTCGTGAATCGGTAACGGTTCACCTTGGTCTGCTTAGTTTGCCACTCAATTTTCATTCTTTTAGTTGTGCATCGCAAGTCTGTAATTGCAAAGACGCGTGTATTTTGCCAACTTTATTAGGCAAGTGGTAGTGAAAATAAAATATAACATTGTCGTGTCTGAGGTTCTGAATCCAGTGAGTCAACTAATGTTACTTATTTTGAGCTCACATATCTTTAAACTTTTACATCCCGAGTTATTTTTGAGAAATCTTTCCCAAAATAATTTCATTTAATGCTTGATTGGATGGACACGTTCAATGAGTGCCCGAAATACATTCGGAATAATATATGTATTTGTATAGCATTCATAAGCATTTGTTTAGTTTTAGAGACAGTTGGCTTCACTACACTGTGATCATCGCAAACACCTCTCTTAACGCTTAATCTATAGCATATATATATATATATATATATATATATATATATATATATATATATATATATATATATATATATATATATCTCGCTGATACGATTCTGCATAATACGTTTTTCAGCCTAATACGTTTTTGTTTCTATTCCGGGCCAACATCCCTTGGAAATAATGCATTTTCATGCGTTCAGTACGATAGCATTTTTGCCCAAAATTAGATAATACGACTGCGAAAGTGGATCTTGACCGATATATCTAGAAATCCTGCGTTTATTCTTCGGTATGCCAGCTCGCACCGCGTTCCAACAACCCACGATCTGCGCGTTGCAGAGCCGCTGAGGCCACCGCAGCATCGGTTTTTGCGGCTCAAAGATCGCTTATATATATAATATATATATATATATATATATATATATATATATATATATATATATATATATATATATATATATATATATATATATATATATATATATATATATATATATATATATATATATATATATATATATATACAATGAAGTGCTAACAAAGGACCCGGAAGTAAAAGTAAAAAAAAAAACAATATATATATATATATATATATATATATATATATATATATATATATATATATATATATATATATATATATATATATATATATATATATATATATATATTGCCACTTTATGAGGGCCCCCCCTCCAATGAAGGGAGACTTTAAGCCCTGAATAAACTTTAGTTTGAAGTGAGCTCTCGTCTCGTCTCGTCCAGTTAGTTAGTTAGTTAGTTAGTTAGTTAGTTAGTTAGTTAGTTAGTTAGTTAGTTAAATGCTTCCTAGACCCTTTGCATGCGTTTTTGAACACGGTAGACTGCGCGCGATGACGGAGAGACAGTCAATGAGGAGGCGCCGATGGGATGATATCACATCTTTATGGTCAGCCTTGAAGTAATAGTAAGGGATTCCATGAACGCCGGTTCCTCCTCTGCTGTCCCTTCTCCTCTACTTTTTTTTTCCTTTTTTTCTAAAGCACTTCGAGGCCTTGCTCCCGAGATCGAAGAGCACAACGCACGAGATTGACGTAATGGCCGCGTCGCGATGAAAGCTCGTCCTCCCTGCGAGGAGGGAGCCTCATCATCTCTGCAGGCATTTCATAAAGTTGTTCTCTCTCTCTCTTTTCTAAAGCATTGGCAATACTCCGTAAGTTTCCGCATCAGCCTACGTTTTCCCTCCTTCCAATGGCATGGCCTTCGAGATCGTTAATGCAGTCAGTGATCACGTTGGGCCCCATCCACCAGTGCAACTTGCGACTCCCGCGAAATGCAACAGAGGGCGCAGCATACACAACTATTTCACGGTGTCTCGGGCACAACCCCCACAGCGCATGAAACTCTATAGCGAACGTACGAGACCAATCATGGCGGGACATTCGCAGTCGTTTCAATGCTCACTGCAAATTATTCGTAAGTTCCCGCTGAGAAGATACGCTTCCTACGTCCCGGACGAAAAAAGCGGCCCTCCGAGTGACAAGGGAAGTTGGAAGGTATGGGACGCGCCCGTCTTTGCCCACTTGTGAAAATGCGTAAGACGCTTTTACCCACAGGTATTTGTCAGCACTACTGACAACCCGCTCCTACTGTACATCACGGATACTGACATGATGGTTGTCAATCAAGGATCTATCAGCCACGTAAGTTACTTTGATGCCAAAGCAGCACTTTCGCATGAACCTTTACGTGGCCCTACTCTCGGTCGGTTACCTTCCGGGATGTGCATGCGACGAAAGAAACGAAACACCCGTTACACGTACCTCATCAACATTGTTTTCATGTCACATTTATCGGTCGTGACGCTCAGAAACTGCAGTGGTATATTACGTAAATAGAAGGCATCATCAAGTCCCTG
Source organism: Rhipicephalus sanguineus (assembly GCF_013339695.2). Classification (NCBI taxonomy): domain Eukaryota; kingdom Metazoa; phylum Arthropoda; class Arachnida; order Ixodida; family Ixodidae; genus Rhipicephalus; species Rhipicephalus sanguineus. The sequence continues at coordinate 93,032,475 of NC_051177.1, read as the reverse complement.
AAGGTCATTAATGGAGAGAGGTGGAGACCCAGCCCTGTCCCAAAGCCGCACTGGACAAATACACAGAGTGCATGATACGATAGCATTTCATTTTGCCCACACGTACCGTAACGAAAGAGCGCCGATATCGTCTGAATAGAGGCCAGATCAATAGTGCGACAGCAGGTTCTCCGTCCATGATCATTTTACTTACCTACCACGCTCGTCTACCAAACCTTTAGCAACTGTCGCTCCGCGCCCACACGATCGTCAGGCCTACGTCTCTGCATGCATAGGCGTACGCAGGGTTCTCCATAAGGGAAGAGGGGCTAAGTATAACCCCCCCCCCCCCTGTTCGAGTCCGAAAGAAAACAAGCGCCGCCATGGGTGCAAATATGAAAATGAAGCGATGACGTGCTTCTCACAATGGCCTGCTATAGGTCCCCGGCTTTCCGGGGGTAAAGGTGGGAAGTAAACAGTTATTTCAATGCAACATCAGGTGTCTTCGGTCGTCACTGTCGTCATCAAAAAACATGCGTAGCCATAACCCTGTGCATTAAATAAATGGCGTGAAAGGCCCGACTGAGTATAGATGTGGGGCAGAATGGACACCTCCCTTCAGTTGATAAGGTGAGGGGGGGGGGGAGGGGCGGCGGGCTAGGACGGCCTAAGGCTGCTCAAAGTACTGCCTTCAGTCAATGAACGTTCCCGATCGCATCATCTCAAGCATTTAGGAATGACAAAGCTAAGATACTTACGTTCCATGTGCACACATCCTCCACTTGCGCAAGATGAACACAGCATGTACCCGGGTTAACCACCATGCCTTGTCTTTGGCTTCTCGTTGAGATAGCACTTCAGGTAAGAAATGGCCCTACACAAGCAGCACCATACCTTTTTTCCTTGTCACCCTTCAATCAGTTATTTTCAATGCCCTCTGGTCCACTGGTGTAAGTAGGGGTGGGGAGCAAGTTCAAGTATCTTTTTTCGAAGTCATTTACAGCATTGCATGTGTATATACACAAATATTCGGGCCTCCCCTTCCTCCCCAATGTAATCCTGGCTACACCCCTGCTATTGTGGTTCATTCCTTTCCAGGAATGTGTATTTCTGCTAAACTCAAAGGACTGGGTCCGTGGAGTCATGAAAGGCGACAGCATCCTCCTCCTGTCTCGCTTTCACGTGAGCGACTTGAACTTCACAGAACTTAGGCCTAAACAAAAATGTTAAATCAGTTTAACATTGTAAGATGTGCTTCAAACTTCATTAATTTCTCAGTAATACATTGCCTGCTATAAGAGAGAATGAAGATTATGTTCAATTACATCAATTTCACACTGAAACTGTAGCACCAACACGTCGATGTGTCAACATACATGTAATCTTTTCAAATTTTTTTCCAATATTTGGGCCATTGCAACTCAGAGTTGTTGAAACTTATCAGGTTGAGTGTCTTCCTCTCTTAGAATACAATGTAGTCCATCCTTACTGATAACAATTTTGGCACAAGTCTACCAAAACACATGAAGTTAAGGCGACCTGGCAAACTTCAAGGTGTTGAAGCCACCCATCATTTCCTTTTGTGCTTTTCCTAGCTTGTCTGTCCATTTCAATGCTTCAAGTGGTTATTATTGGCATTGTGGTAGGGTAATTTACAAATACAACTGGAATATATTATTCTCACTATCATATCATGTCCTCCCCACCCCCTCCCACAAAGTACCTGCATCAAGACTCGTGCTTTGATGCATTTCCAGCACTTAAGCGAAATAGGAAAAAAACATGCCGACATGTAAAGACAATGCATCAAAGTTCAGTATTCCAACTAGCCAAGGAAAATGCTTTAGTTACTCGTGCATTTGGATCTTACAGGGCAACAATGAACGGAGGTTCAGAGTGGAGTTCGACAGGTTCGCCGACAAGACTGGAGCAGAACAGTGCCAGCTTTGCACAGACTTGCTGTCACAATACTTTCAGTTTCAAGAACGCTCTGAAGTTGTAAGCAAAAGACTGCTCTCTCCTCTCCTTTTACTTCAGGTTTCTCTTTCCTGTGACTAGTCGACAAGAATATCTTGCATCGATTATGCAAACTACATGGTGTGAAACAACTCCTCGAATTTCTCGCGATGCATTCTTTTCAACGTCCTCGAACGCCCATCAGAATCTCTGAACCCATCTATTGATGTAGCACTATGTTTAGCACTAGTTTCTATGAAGACATCCATGAAACAAAGATACACCATAGGCTATAGTGTTTGGTGTTTGGATTATTAATGAGAAGTGAGGATGCTTATTCATGCAAGGCATTTAAGTATGCTTTTGCGTATTTATACAGGCAAGGAACACAGGCATCAACTCAAACGACTTCTTCAAGCAACAGTTTGAATCACCCGAAGTACTACGTGAAATCGTCAAGGCCTGCCTACAAGATCCTTCATTCCCAAACTTTGTTAAGCAAGTAGACGACACCTTGCAAAGCTTGCTAAGTAAGCCGTAGACTGCCACATTATATGTACGGCAGATAGCTGCATATTGCAGACAGATGTTTCTTGGCCAGAATGTTCCAAATGTGACCACCATTTACGTGCAGGGCAAGCATAGAAGACTATAATTTTAAGTGTTTTGCACTAAGTTTTGACAGGTCCCTTTTTTTATGACACTGAAAAAAGAAAGTGTAAAGTACTACCATGCTGTTTGATGTAATGTTTCATACTTTATTATGTTGTTTTTACAATGAATTTATATGTACAAGCATGAATAAAAATTCATGTGACTGAGATGTCGATCTCTCTCCGCAATGGCTACCCTTGTCAGCTTGACATGCCTCGTTTCTGTTCTTCCTTAATCTTCTCCCACTTTTGAAGGAGCGTCGGGATGTTCTTCTTGCGGAGAGTAAGTCCTGCGGACACCTTTGTCTGTATGAAATAAAAAGCGTTTTTTTTACTATCATGCCTGCAACAACCAGTTTCATCCATGTTAACCTCTAAGACGTCCCAGTTAACCAGTTAAACTAGACTATTGTCTCTACTGCATTTAGGTTCAAAGAAAGGAGCTGCTTACGTATGCCACAGTATGATAATACTACCTTAAGAAACATATTTGAGATGAAGCATTTAAAGGGGCCCTGAAACACTTTTCCAAGTAGCCATCGAATGGCTTCACTAAAGGAGCTTATTGCCTCATGAATCGACCGCCGCAAAAAAATTTAGAATCCGTCAAGCACGAGCGGAGTTAGAGATCTGTCGCACGCTGTAACTGCTTTCTCTCTTCTCCAGTCCCGATGAACGTGCTGGAAGCTAAGCAATGAGGGTTGGTACGGGGGAAAGAAGTTACGCTGTGCACGCGTCATGACCTTGAGCATTTCTCCTTTTTTTTTTATGTGGCGGCCTCCTGCGGTGGGCGCAGTAACTATGCGGCCCACAATGCTCTAATCAGCCAATGGCGGCGAGTTTGAACATAAGGCACGGTCATTTGAGTATATGGCATCATATGTAGAGAGAAGAGGGAGCAGTTTTTAGCTGACTTTGAGAATTATTGTAAATTCCAGGCCGCATGCTGTGCTATAATGTTTGGCTCGCGTGTTCTCAGGAGCATCGACTACCTCTCGGCAGCATTTTCTGACCGTGCTGAAAAAGTGTTGCGGGACCCCTTTAATTAAGATCCAGCATGCTGCTGGCGGTAAATGTGTAGCAGATTAAAAAGAGTGGATAACAGAAAGGTGTAGTGCTGCTACCAGAATAACATAGAAAAAATATTCTTCACAGAGATATTTATAAATTTTGAGTTAATAATCGTCTCAATGCTAAGTACTAGTCCCACATCTGTCTTAACTGTTGAAAGCTCCACGAGAAACTCTAATATCTATTTTTCACATTTTTACCATGCAAGGCACATTGTACAAAGTGTGCTTGAAGCAAACAACTGCATGCCAAGGAGCTTTAAGAATGCAGAAAATAATTTTACACAATGCAATGGAGAAGCGAAGAATTTGCAAAACTTGTAGCAAGATGGTTTTGCTAACCAGAGCACAGTTATCGGCAGTCAAGCCAGAAGGAACAAACCCAGAAAGTTGTCAACGTAAGTGCTACACTGCTGTAGCACATAATTACAGTGGAACTTCGATTATACGTTCCCCGGTCCTGCGACGACCCGCGTTTTACGACGAATTGGCTTGGTCCCGGCAAAACCCCCATAGAAATAATGTATTAAAAACCTCAATTGTACGACGCAATTTAACGCCAGCCCCGCCTCATACGACGCTTTGCTGGACTGTCCGAGAAAAAAAAGACCTACGATGACGCGGGCTGGCACGCAAACACACTGCGGCCGGGCGAAAAAAGTCGGGAAACCGAGTTCGTATCCGCGCTGCCACCACAGGGCCTCTTCAATTTTTCGACACGCGGTCGGCCATAGCTAGCCAGAGCCAACGTTGGCCGGAGCCAGCCGAAGCGCATTCGTTTTGTCGCATTGCACTGCGCACTTCCGTTGTCGCCTCTTTTTTTTCTCTCTCTTCTTTTGGGTGGTTTTGTAGTGACCGTTGTGAGCAGATAACATGGCAGATAATTTCGAGCTCGCTTTCTAGTATGCGATAACTTTCACTAGATTTCATGTCGTTATACCGGACGTGTTGAACGGCGATTGTTGAGCCAACATTTGCGACAGCCGCGGGAACCGGAACTAGCCGCTCGCTTTCTAGCTACCAGAGGGCTGGGGCGTTTTAGCCGCTCGCGATTGGTCGAAGCTTGCAAATCGAATAGGCCTACTGCCGTGCTGCCATTCAGCCATTCCTTCACGTGTTTGCCTCATCGGTTGGTTGTGCTGCGCCACAGCTGCTGTGCCCACGTGCAAAATTTTCTGTGTTCGGACATTGGTGTGCGAGGAAGCTTTCGAGTTCTTGGTTGCGAGTGCTGCGTCTCGCCATGTCGTGGAACCGAAAACCGCTGACGCTCGGAGAAAAGCTTCGCATAATCGAGGAGGCGGAGAAGCGGAACGAAGCAACAAAGGCCAGCATTGCCCGCGACCTGAACATTCCCGTGTCGTCGCTGAAAACGATCCTCGCGAAGAAGGACAGCATCCTACTAAATGCGGCAAAGTTCGGCCTGAACAGGAAGGCCGCGAAAGATGGCAAATATGCTGCCATGGAGAAGGCCCTCGTTGAGTGGTTGCGTCAGGCCCGCAGTTCAGGAATTGCCGTGGATGGCGAAATTTTGAAGGAGATAGCTGAGACAGTTGCATTGCGCTGCGGCATTGACAACTTTAAAGCCTCCAATGGCTGGTTGGATCGCTTTAAAAAACGCAGTGGAGTTGTGTACAGCCGCTACTGTGGAGAGAGCGCGTCAGTCAGCTCCGACACTGTAGAAAAGTGGACTGCATTGCTGCCGGAATTGATACGGGAATACAAGTCGTCCGACGTGTTCAACGCGGACGAAACTGGATTATTTTATAATATGCAGCCAGAACAGACATTGGCATTCAAAGGAGAGAGCTGTCACGGGGGTAAGCGAAGCAAAGAGCGTCTTACCGTATTGCTTTGCGCTAATGAAGACGGCTCTGAAAAGCTTCCTGCCCTCGTGATCGGCAAGTTTGAGAAGCCGCGATGCTTCAAGAATTTGAAAAGGCTGCCGTGCCAGTACACGTTCAACCGGAAAGCCTGGATGACGGCTGCTATGTTTTCTACATATCTGCAGCAGCTGGACTCCAAAATGGGGGCTAAGAACAGAAAGATTCTTCTTCTGCTTGACAATGCGCCATGCCATCCATCAGATATGTCGCATTTGAGAAATTTGAAAGTTGCATTTCTGGCCCCCAATTGCACTAGCCAGCTGCAGCCACTTGACGCTGGCGTCATTAAGTGCATGAAACAGAAATATCGGAAGTTTCTGGTGCAGCGTCGGCTGGCGGGCATGGAACGCAAGCAGTTGGATAAGAAGCTTTCTGTGCTTGATGCAATGCACTACATTGCTAGTGCATGGGACGCAGTCACGCCAGAAACCATCGCCAACTCCTTCAGGCACTGCGGCTTTAATAGAAGTGGTGCTTGTTCTACCAGTGAAGCTGCAGTGCCTGTTGACGACGAACCAGAGTTCGGCAGCCTGGAGCTGCCTGGATCTTTCGCAGACTATGTTGGTGCCGACGACGACGTTGCAGTGTGCAGTGAAGTGTCGCTGGATGACATTATCGAAACTGTGCGTCCCGACACTGCGGGAACTTCCGACGAGGAAGAGATGGACGACGCTGCAGAGGCTAGAGCGTCCGTTCCGTCTTACGCGACTTGCTGCCAGATGCTGCAGCTATCGAAAGAAAGCTGATGCGTCGTGGCTGGGAAACTCTCAGAAGAAAATCACAGATTTTTTTAAAAGGTGAAAAATAAAGGTTCGTTCACACCTCCGATAAAATGCGTGGTTGTCATTTTTTTTCAATTAATTTAATCTACGTTCCTCGGAGCAGCGTAGGTTTGTGCCGCGGACTTTCTTAGGCATTATGTGCCCGCTGTTGTGGGGCAACAATGACCGTCACTGCCTATATTCTCGGTTTTTCAATTATACGATGCCCGGATTATACGACGATTTTGGGCGGTCCCCTGAAAGTCATATAATCGAAGTTCCACTGTACTACACTACAAAAAAAAAACTACATAAAAACTACAAATAATGCCCCCTGTGCTATATATCCTGGCTTTAAATGACTACTATGTCTAACAAAAAACAAGCCCTGTCAATTAACTCGTGCACTCACAAGTCCCAGTTACTGTTAAAAATAAACACACCTTCTTCTTCTTTGGAGCTGTTACAGCGGGAGGAGCACTGGCTCCATCCACAGAAGTTACATCCATTGGCACTCCATCCACAGATGCTGCATCCGCAGGTGCCGCCTCTGCAACGGCAGGCCTTTTGTCTCCAGTGACAACCTGAGCAGAGTTAATTACAGGCTCTGCAGACAGCGCGAAACTGGAGTAGAAGGCAGCCTCGGCAGCGTCGAGGCTTGCACCATCCAACTTCTCCTCAACCTTCTCGACCACCTCGGCATCTCCTCGCATTTCGTCTTCTTGCTTGGCTGTTACCTCCATGGGTGCCTCATCTGTCAACATCAAAAGTGGATAGATTTGACAATTAAGGAGTAGATTTTTTTGGGCTAGCTGGTTCTTTGCTATATAAATGACGCCATAGCGCTAGAAAGACAGGACGTGAAAGATGACAGGACATGCGCCAAATAGAAACTGAATTTTATCTTGGAGAGCCAGGCATTCATACTGACACCACAAATATACAGAAATATACACTGAATTACACAGCCAAGATTACCACACTCACAAACCAGCATTTTCCCAATAAGCGGCCTCCCTTCCTCTCAAAACAGCCGACAAGGCACTGACGCAGTTAGCGCCTTCTTTTGCTATTAAGCTTGCCTCAACAATTTTCTGCGTGTGCTTATCCACGTTTCTATACATGACAAGATTGCAAATAGCCAGTTAAGATATGGGTTTCCTAAAATGTGCATGTGACATCCAAGGGAAGGCATGCCTTTTTCTTTTAAGATTGTCCTAACCACACATCTTATGAAAAATATATACACACTTTATTAACGATACCAACAATGATACCGCCAGATGTGTGCCTAAATCTTCAACAAGCATCAAGATCTAACGCCACAAGCACTTCTGTATTTCGCCCCGTCAGAATGCAATCCCACAGCCGGAATCGAACCCACAACCTCGGCAGAACAAGCCAATAATCACTAGGCCACAGCAGCAGGTCCTCTCCGTATCTCGTATATGCAATTACAACCACTGCCAACGGCTACCATCTCTTACGCGCATAATCTGTGCATACATTATTAAGCCTGGAGTGCATGGTGCCTACACTAGCTTTCATGGAACAGCGAAACGAACTCCAATCCTTACTTAATATCCTTCACACTACAGAACCCAGGTTCTTGCACCTTGGGACCAGACAACCACTGACTGGTGGTCCCGCAACCGCAACATCGTCTGCACTGCCGCGTAGAGCCCGGCCATGAGGGATACATTTCAACTCTTAGTCCAATAATGGAGTGCATGCTGAATCTCGGCTGCTGTCCTACCTGTCTCCGGGGGTGGAGGTGGTGCTGGCTGCAGCAGTAAGGCAGCGGTGTTCTGGTCGGAAACCAATGCCACCTCGGTCATAGGAGAGGTGGAATCGGGCGCATCGCCACTGGCATCTGTTGCCGTTGGGAACTGCCACTGGGAATGGCCCGTTTCCTCTTGCACATAAAAATATCTTGCGTGCCCACTAGAAACAGTGAGAAACAAAAAGAAGAACACCAACAGGTAACTCCATCTGCTCTGCTGAGCGGCTTTGTTACTTTTGCTCTATTCATCCGCTTTTCCCTGCCAATCTCACGGAAGCAGAGAGACTTCATTATGAAGTCCTTTATGTGATTATATTAATTATATTTCGAGGGTTGGAGAATAAACAGACTAATGATCTCGGCCGTGAAACTTGTCGTTAAAGCTTACGAGGTGTGGGGACTAGACTGACATAGATGGTTTCGCTTCGTGAAACCTGTAGTCTAATCCTATGAGGTGTATCCGTTCTTTTTTGCTGCAGGTAACGTACGTCCACAAGACATTGATATCCGAGCTTGTATCTGGATATACTAAGCTATGACCTGCACAGAAAGATGTGCAGTATAGTTGCACGTGAAAAAGTAAAAGCCCTAACAAATTATTAAGTGGTATAATGCAGCAAATTATGCAGCTGAGGACGGATAGCCAAAAACAGCAATGGAAACAGTGGTCCTCTTCACCACCTACCAAACGAAATAACCACTGCAGCTGATGTCACTGAAGTACAGCTCATGACACTTGCAGAGTGCGCGCTCTACAAAATGAAGTTAAACAGAATTGCTGGTAGTTCCATACGACACGCGTGAATTTCAAGGCAATGCGGTTGTTCACTTCAAAACTGTCTATGCCACCTGTGTTCACCAGAGTGAACACAACTGCTAAAACATCTACCACTTTTCACTCGCTAATGCAATGCAGCAAAAGCTCTAAACCTTGGGAGCTTGCACACTGCAGTGCTGTGTATTCTGCTAAAATGAGCACTGTCAAGCAGCTGCAGCTTGCTCCTCAATAACATCACTTACAGGAATTTACATCAGCGTTTCTTTGGGTGAGATCATCTCAAATAATGCATATGGCAACAATTCTTTTTATTTCTCCTTTGTATTGTTTTTTATTTTTATTTTTTTGCACCCTTGCAATTGGTTTGCTCGACACCTTGTCATTCCTATCCCCAAGATTGGCTTCTTGGCACAAGTCAATACGAATGAAATTATTATCAAAAAGCTAAGAAATAACTGCAAATTATGAAGACAGTTAACACTAACTGATGGTACTGATACATCGTGTTTGGTGGGATATCCCATAATACTGCACAAACAATGCATATACCATTAAGTAAAGCACAGTAACATGTCACTATATAAATAAGTGTATAACGTTTACCATCATTTCTTAGATTTAACAAAATATGTCGTGTGTCATTCAATCCCATGTTAAGTACACCTTCAGCTGTAGCGTGGGGAAGAGGCAGTTTGATAATTGCATGCAGAAGTAAGATCAAAGTGAGTACATAGCCAAGCAACTTTTTTTCGCCCCTTGGTAATGTTGCACTCGCAAAAGCACTCTCAATGCACTTAAAATGTGAATATAATTGAATTGAATAGATAAAGCATAAAGGCTGTGTTTTATATGTGTATATATAGGTTTCCATATAGATCTCCATCCTTAAATCCCTCTTGGGAAAAAACACAAAAAAAAGTACAATGTCAAACACTGAAGTTCATGTTCTGAAGAGCTTGAAAAAAATAAAAAAACTGCCTGATATGTAGTCCTTCTGACTTCACTTCATACCACATGTTTTAATTGAAGAAATCAACAAGGTGACAGACCTAACAAACGCTACATAAAAACTTTACTTCCTCAGCCTGCAAATAAATCCAAGAACAAAATACCAGGCACACAGGCCATTAACAAAGTCCCCGAAATTTCCCAACAAAAACGAGGCTCAACGGTATAACAAGACAGCTCTTAGAAGTTTACCTGCCATGCAAAACATACAGTTGCACACTCAATGTGCAATGATACCTTAGATCCGACGGCTTATTGTTTCTACCCAAGATGCAATGGTGTTTATACCTAAAGCCTATAACGATGACATCCCAGCGCTTCTAGAAAGAGATGGCAGGTGTATGCTGCACAAGACCCAGTCCTATGATGCAGTGGTATGTCGTGATGTTTCTAAGTAATGTGGCAGCAGGAAACGACAATGTAGCGTCCGCCGCCTGACGACACCCCTGTGCCGCACAGAATTCTCACACAAAGCGATCTTCATCCGTGATAACGGCGTTACTCCCACAACAGGTGCACACATCAGATCACAACTTAATGGACGTGCTATTCGAGGCAGTCCACTGGCAAACCACTGCCACTCAGCTCCAAGGAAATGAGCGCTGTCTACAGGCTTGGTGTTGCTCCTGTCCTGTAGAGGGCTGAAAAGGGACTGGTTACTGTGAGTGACAATTTGAACAAGCAGATGCAAAGCTCCAGAAATAAGGTGCTCGAGCCTAAAGGTTTGTCTCACAGCTAAACAAGTGTCAACACCTACCGCCACACAGAAATTGTTTGAATCATCTTATGACCGCAGTAACACGTAATGGCGCCGTATGTAGTAGTACTTAGAAGCAGCCGCATGAAACACACAACCAGCCATATCTTTAGCTTGACATCCCCTGGCTCCACAATTGGGCATCCCCTGCAATCTTACAGAATACATTTTGGCCAGAATTACGGAGTGGTCGTTGGGATTCGCATTTCCTGTGGTAGTCTCTAGAGTAGACGTATGCAATACTACATGTATGTTATGTGCCCAACGGGAACATGAATGGGAGAGAGAAACAGCCACATTATAAGTGGTTACATTAGTAAGTGATTATGTTTCATGTGGTTGCTCATTCTACAAATTCTTCATGCAGCTGCCACTAAATAGTTTTTGTTTGCAAGTCCTGATCAATTTAAAGGGCCCCTAAACGACCTCCAATAACTTTTTAACGTTTCAAGTAAACACGCACATAAGAGTTCAGAATGCCGTCACGATGAACAATGCCAAAATGCAGCAGTGATACGAGGCACGGGCGCAGCAAAAATTTTAAGAAACAATCCCTTCTCCTCTTTGGGCCTTTCACTAATCCTCTGCCATTGCCGTGACGTCACCATAAGCTTCTGGTCATCTCATCCACAAAAAGAAGCTGCCTGTCTGCTCGCAGGTACGCACGCTCGCTGCTCTTCTTCCTCACACGGCGAGGGGGAGCACTCGGCCAGGAGGAGAGACGAGCCGATGGACGGAGCTTAGCTAAGGAAAGAGCGAAGCGAGTGGGGCCCGCTTTTGAATCATCAAGCGCATGTAGCTCCGTTATTACGGCACCGTTCTGAAAAATTTTTGCAGCTCCGTGTTTGTTCAAGACTTGTGTACCACTGCAACACCACAACTAAATTTCAACCGCTGGGTGGTTCAGGGGCCCTTTAAGGAGAATAGCTGGCTCGGAAATACCGTCAGGATGCAAGAGCCTCATGCAAATTAAAGTAGAGTTAATAATAATTAATTCACACTTAACAGGTACCATTAAAAAGTGATAAAAATCGGGAGTGTGAAATACCAAATTCACCAGAAATCTTTTTTTTTTCACAAGCAGCCAAAAAATAAAGCGAGTCAGTGTGCTGCTGTGAGCACAAACACTTGTCTGAGACCTGATTCTCGACTACCCACTTTCAGGAATGCGATCACTTTTACAAGATCTCGTGTGACTCAGTAGTGGAAACAGAGAAGTAGAATACAACTGACAGCATTCGTGCCCCTGTGGGAAGATCGTGTACTTCAACTCGTTTGAAAATTAGTCAAGTGAAATCTCGCACTGCATCCCTGAAAGCATCCCCTCAATACTTTTACTGGTCACGAAACTTCCCTGTCACTCTATGAGAGAGCTTTGTGTGCTGCGAACTATGACCGCGAGGTGGCGCTCGTCGAGGCTAGCGAGGCGACAGCGTGGTGTGTTGGCTCTGTTGGCGTTGTGTTTTATCGCGAGTGTGAGGTGCTGTATGTGCCTGTTACCGATTTCAAATGCTACGAATGGTTAGCGGAAGCTCGACAAACGATGCCGAAGACATGCTGCGTGCCGCACTGTCGCTCCGGCTACAGGGGAACCTTCGACAAGTGTCGTTGTTCGCATTGCCCAGTGACCCCGAAAGCTGAGAGAAGTGGAAACGGGCGATACCGCTTCAGGAAACGGGTACATTCTCGGGCATCAAGAAACGGGTACATACGAGTGCGTCATACAAGGCACTGTTGTTCGATTATGTGAGACACCATAGTGGAGGGCTCCGGAAATTTCTACCACCTGGGTTCTTTAACGTGTACCTAAATCTAAGTACACGGGCCCCGCTTGTATTTGTACCAGGACTGTGAGAGGATGTTTTGGGTAACTTCCATAATTGCAATGACATTGTTTGGTGGGCATTCATGTTAATGAGGCCCGTCTTGTAGCTTGTGTATTCGTTAACACGCATATGCATTTTTCATTACATTTATAATCTTTACCAGCTTTATGCTGTCACCTGCATGAGCATTTTACTGTATATATGTAGTGTTTTACATGTTATCAGTGTTTTATAGCTAGTTCGCATGTCCTCGAACATCTGCCTGCGTTCAACTTGAACTTTACCATATATTTTTAATGCCTTGATAGTTGTTTGTGCTGCTAAATTCTTCACTGTTTCTGATATATTTTTTGAGCATGTAATCATGCATATTTATTTGTATTTCTGCACCTGTATGTATGCCTTCTTCAGTGTCTGTTTTGAAAATAAAATGCTTACAGCCTGCAATGAGTAGTTTGTTATGAAAATATAAAATATTTGAAGTCTGGTTTTTACTAAGGTCTGGTTTTTACTAAGGTGCTAAAAGGTTTCAGTAGTTCCTAGATCAATCAGCCGCACACAACCCTCATTCGACTATCACCAGGTGAAAGGAGCTGTTGTAGAGCGTGGCTAAGAAAATACATTAAACAATCGCTTGGCACTTTGCAGCGTACAAAGGCCCTTACACATTTTGCAAAAAAAAAAAAAAAACTACCACATGTGGCTCTTCAATGTGCCCGCAAACCTAAGTACACGCGTTTTTTGCGCGTCTCCTTTGAAATGCGAGCGCTCTGAACAGGCATGTTTAGCAGCACACCTTTGCTGCAACGTCACTGAGGCGGGTAAAAGAGCAATATCAGGGTTTTCACTACTGTGCAGGTATTATAACAATATTCTTGTGATATTCGCTTCAGAGTTTTGTGCATGCAGTCTGCCCAAGACAGAGAACCCAGTGACACGCGGGCAATCTGAAATTTTTTTTTCTAACGTGGTAGTTCCTATGCCGAGCATCGGTGCCACACGCTAATGTACCCGAAAGTAACTTCTAACTCAGTCATACATTCTGAAGAATTTAGGCTAAGTATTTTTTCAAAGCGTGGATACATCGTTACTAAAAAGCATCATCGCATAAGTTGCGTGCGTCAATAAGTTTCTCGACGAAGAGGCGTTATACACGCCAGTCTCCAAAGGTACATACGGCTGCGTACTGGCAGTGTTGGTCCCGGTTCTTCCGCTGTCGTCGGCTACAGCTTCGAAGAAAACAAAAAGCGTAAAAAGGCACAGCCAAAGAGTGTTTGCTAAATCGGTGTGCAGCCCTCCGCTGCACGCCGATTTCGCTACGATCGAAAGGAATGGATCACTGCCGCAACTGAACAGATATTTATGGCCGCTTCGCGCAGGTACGTGTACACTGCCTGTAAGCGATGGGAGACCAGAATATAAAACCCCACTGAAATATGTCCGTGAATTCACCAGAGCGAGTCTCCACCACAGAAACCTCGTAACGCGCCAAAACACGCCGTCGTTTAAGCGGCTGCGATGAAAGCCCCCCTTCACTGCAGTGGCGCCCCTGGTGGAAGGTTCTGTTCCTATACCAAGCTTGACGCGAAGTCTCGTGACCAGTAAAAGTATTGAGGGACCATGCTGAAAGTGATCACTTGCCAAGGACCATGTCAGAAACGTATTAAAACCAAAATATAGCTTGTGCAATCAAGCTCCAAATAATTGAATAGAGCACGGAAATGTTGACTGTGTAGCTCAATCCACAATTAATTTCACTGAACTTGCTAAAGCAGAGTGGCCAGACGTAAAGTTAATAGCAGCAAAAACAGCAATGCAGGTGTTGAAGAGTGACGAAATTAAAATGATGAGCAAAGCCAGTGCAAACTTTAGAAACAGTACCAATTGAAATGATGTCACGCATGTTTGGATGCCTTCCTTATTTCACCTGGTAAGGAGTCGCTAAGAGTATTTATAACTAATTTAAGACTTCAGAACGTTGTAAACTAGTATATCTCACAAGCACCTACCAGAACCCAGTGGAGGAGAGTGTGTAATGCATGTACAGATTGCAAGTTGACTGACTGGGAACAGCTCTTAATTATTTTGACAATCTGGTGTTTCCGACATGCACCAATATGGCAGTGCACAGATAATGAAACTGCAGCAGCATCCCGAATGTCCTAACCATAGACGCACTGCAGTAAAAGGTAAGGCCAGTATGTATGAAACAACTACTCTCTGCAAAACTGTCACTGGTAGTTGCAAATGTGCTGCCCAACTTGCCAAACTAGAAGCTTACATGGGAGCAAAGAAAGGCTTCCAGCGTTAAAACAAATGGTACAGTTTCTCTTGGGCACTAAAGGGGCTCTGCAACAGTCCTATTTGCATTCTCAGTAGTTTGGTCTATCCTAATCTCTGCAATATCAGGATGTACTTTTTTCCCTAGAGTGTCAGAAGGAGAGCTAATACTGACACTGGATGTAAATGCAACTATCTGCAGGTCTGTTTGAATGGCTCAGCAGAACATGCTTTCAAGTATGGCTTCAATGACTAGCTGAATGTTTTGATGCATTTAGGTAAGCTGCAATGGATCAGACTCCTTTCGCGTTAGGAAGGTGGACAGGAACAAGGACACAGCAAGTGATGCTGCAAAACCATCTTGAACAAAGCAGTGATTCAAAGTGGCTGCTGCTAAAGGGCACCTAACTAAAGAAACATGTCTCACAAACACCTTGCCTCATTTAAAGGGAGCCCCACAACACTCTTCAAACATAGCCACAAAACATTGGCAATCAGTAGTCAAGGCTCCTGTGAACACGTGAACCAAATGTTACTGCCCTGCATGCAGCAGGGAAACTACAATTTGTTGTCAAATGCAGCTAAAAATCAATTGCTCTCTTCTCAGCAGGCGTGATCAAGTGGGCACGACAGGTGTCAGCTGATTTTATGAATGGCATAATAATAATAATAATAACTGCTGGGCTTTTACGTGCCGAAATCACAATATGATTATGAGGCACGCCATAGTAGAGGACTCCGGATTACTTTCGACAACCTATGGTTCTCTAACGTGCAACTAAATCTAAGCACACACATGTTCCTTCGAAATGCAACCACCGTGGCTGGGAATCAAACCTGCGCCCTGGAGCATAGCAGCGTGATTCATGAATGGCATGCTGCGTACAATCACGGAAGCCACATGCTGTATCGTTTAGGTATTACTGCTGCCCAAGTAATGCTGCCGCATGCCAATGCTGTGCACATTTGAACGCGATGTAGTGGACAATGGAGAAAAAGAATAGAAGAGAAAATGCTCAAGGCCATAAAGCAACAGCAAGGTAACTTTCAGACCACACGCATCGCCCTCTTGCTGCACCCTTCCCCCTGCCCCGCCCGTAGCTTCCAGCGTGATTGTGACGACAAAAGAAAACAAAGCGCGAATATCATGCGACAACTCCACTTGATGGAATCAAATTTTGATGCCACAAGATCTGAGAAACAGCAGTGCCCAGTATTAAGGTCACAATAACTTAGAAAGGTGTTGCAGAGCCCCTTTGAAAGGAAGACGGCAACAGAGCACAACGCAACATGAGCACGCTTCAATGTCGCATCACATAGAGTGCCGATTGGCAGTACTGGCTGCAACATTACATGTCCATGTGGTACACATAAGCGCAGTAACAGAAAAGAAAAACTCATCCAAGTAGCGTGGTATTTACAGCATGACACAGATTAATGTGACAAAATCTGAAGACTGCAACATGCAATGCATTGTTGAAGCTCAAAAATATGCAACAGGCAAGCAAGATTTTTGTCATGCAACTGAGTGAGTCAATGATTGACTGTATAAGCAAAAACAGAAACAAACAAGAAGGAAATAAACATGCTGTATAAAAATGTATTGTGAAAAGACATGCCTGCCACTTACTCTCTTGCTGGCTGGACAGGGGACACAACAGCAATATCGGATCAGCCAAGGCATGTCAGCCTGTTCAGAAGACGCTGCATTGTTGAGCTCACTTGCAATGCACTAATGTTGAATGTAACGCATGCATGAAGGCCCTTACAAAAAAAAGCATATTTACAGTCTCCTTTGATTATTCTCAAGCTACAGCATGAACAAACTCAAGTTTATGCCCCATATTCCGGCTTGTGCTGAATTATAGCAGCCCCAATGTTCCAAAAAGGCAAAGGGACACTGTTCTTCACTATACAGTCAACGTCCGATTTTTTGGACTTCCTAGGGACCGCGAAATCGTCCGAAAAAATGAATCCATACTTTTTTATTCTGCTAAAGCGGTCAAATCGCCACAACCACGTCTGAAATAGCTTTAATGCCTCCCAGTACATTTATCAGGCATTTTGGTGCACGCCCAGGCTCTCGCAAATACATTCGGTACCTGCTGCGAGCCCCACTTAACTATGTGCCAACTGCCACTTACTTGTAAATTTGTGTCTCATGATGAGCGCCACTGAAACCAGCAAAACGCGGAATAGATTACGGCTCTCTCGCATGGACTGTTTGGAAACGATGACGCAGAAGAGCGGACAACTCGTCCGGCTTTCCACAATGCGCATGCATCGCCGAATCTCCGCTGACACACAATTTGCTGCCGTGTGAAGCCAATCGTTTCTAGTGTGCAGCACATCGCCAATTAAGCTGACGCCGCCACTGTACTGTTGCTGTACTGTACGCATGCATTTGTCATGAAAGTGTTCGTGATGCCCACTCCGTTCCCCACCGCACACAGTGCGGCAACGTCGGGCTGGTTTCATTCGTGAAGGCAACGCGTCTGTGCGGCGCACTTAGGGGTCTCGCACAAAGAGGCAGCATGAATGGCGGTGCGGCACGTTTGGGTTCTCGCCTATTAAATGTGCGCAGTACGCATGCAAGTGCACTAGGCCACATGCACTACCGAGCAGTTAACTGAAGATGCTTATCGTAAGCGTTGTCAGCAATTAAGCCGTACTGACGCGTTTGCCACCTGCCACCACCACGCCTCCGTGCATGTCTGCTGCTCATTCGTAAAGTCGAGTAAAGTTGCAAGGCGGGCTTGTTGGTACGGCATTTTTGAATAACTATGGTAGCACAAGGTAACGGGACACAAGAAGAACACGAAGACACACACACAGCTCATGCGCAGCTATTGTAGCTCCTTTCTTGAGAAAGGAGCTACAATAGCTGCGCATGAGCTGAAAGGTGCAATAAATGAACTTTGTTTCCATGCGCGATATGAAAAAGCTGTGAAAAAAGCTGTGCGCATGAGTTGAAAATTGCGATAAATGAATTTTGTTTCCGTGCGCGATATGAAAAAGCTGTGTGAAAAAAGCTGTGCGCATGAGTTGAAAGGTGCGATAAATGAATTTTGTTTCCGTGCGCGATATGAAAAAGCTGTGTGCAAGAAAAATGTATAAGAACCACGTGGTGCCCAAAAATAAACCATTTGTTGGAAGTGTAGCACTGTGTGTGTGTCTCCGTGTTCTTGTGTCCCGTTACCTTGTGCTACCATAGTTATTCGAAAATTATCCGTAAAGACATCGCCGCACGGCGCCGTGATAGCGACCCCATTGAATTTCTGGTCGGCTTTACCCCACAACACTTCGGCATTGCGGCAAAGCTGACTGTCGGATTCTGCTACTGCCACAAACGGATCGACTCGCGAAAGCGCTGGTTCGAACCTACGAGATCATAGACGCGGCAGAGATGGGGGCTTCAATTATTGCCTTTCAGACCTGCAATTAGGGCAGAAAGTCCGAAAAATCGGACGCTGAAGAGAGTTTCAGCATCCGAAATTTCGGGCGTTCTTATACAGTGACATCTGTGAGGCTGGTGACAGTGCCGCGAAAGCGTTCGAATTGTCGAGCATGTCCGGAAAATTGGGCGTCCGAAAAATCGGCAGTTGACTGTACAGCGTAGGCCAGCATAGTGCCAGCGCTCCGTGGAGCGCCTCTCGCAGGGGCTTGGGGAACTAGCGCGCAAGCGCAGCAACAGCTGTAGGCGGGGCCTTCGCCGCGCCGTCTGCTAAAGTACGGCGGCTCCGCCGAATCACGATTGCTTTGCGGTGAAGCTAACTGCGCTCTTGCTATGCGCATGCATTTCGAGAATCCGGCATGGTTTTCGAGAAGCATAGCGACTGCGCCTTGTTCCGTTCAGCTATTGCTCCTAGTGTTTTCTTTCTTTTCCGCATGCTATTTCACGCGCAATGAACCTTCGCCCGTGCATGGGTAAAATTTCCAAGCCACGTTGGAACTCCCACAACTAAGCTACTCAGCTTCTTAGTGCCCAGTAGCCACAATGTTCACGCTGCTCACGCGATTGTTTTTGATCAACCTAAAAGCTAGGCGACAATTGGCGATAAATACATGGTAAGGTCTGACATACAGCTTTAAATCTGCGAAAGGTTCGATTCGTTACTCACCTCAAAACAAAAGGATGTGAGAAGTTTACCAATTTCAGAGAAGTTACATAACATTCGCGTGTTACCAGAGCCACTGCCTTCATGCTTAACTCGCCAAAACGCCGCTCTAATTTGCTACTCATTTGCAACCACGCTTCTTCGTACCATTCAAGCAGACACATTAGGAAGCATTCAAATAGAGTTTTCAGCTGAACTCATACCAGGTAATCAATGCACTAAAGAAGCGCCGCTGACAAATCTTTACTTCTCCAAGCAAGAGCTGAACGAAGTTTCACTCCCTTTTTATCGCTAGGCGACCCAAGGCCCGCGTATCGCTTTCTATCTTTCTTGGCTCAAAACCTTAGCACGACAGCGGAAGGGTAAGGTTCTCCCTGCACAAATATTAGAACAAGCGAGCGAGCTGGCCGACGACCTTTAAATGCGCCCGTTGCGCTCCTCGCGCCGTCTCGCTGGTAATGAAGAAACACTTATAAGTGCCTGTCGTCTCTGAGTCCTGCCAGCGGTAAAGGTACTAAGGGGTATGTGTATATAATGCTCGCCGTTTGCTACCTGAAGGATCTGCGCTTTGTGGCGTAGTGGTTAGCACCACGCGTTGCGGAGCGAGAGGTCGCTGGTTCGATTCCGCGCTTCGAAAGCATTTTTCTGAATTATTTTTATGTGGGACTTTTATATATATATACATACTTATACATACACGGTGCATGACGGCGGCGGCAAAAATCAGCCGAGACTGTCCATATAATTGCTATCGCAATAAAAACAAATGTGTGAGTCGCGGGAACATTGTTTGGCACAAAGCAGCACAGTAGCTTAGTTGTGGGAGTGCCAGCGCGGCTTGGCGATCCTTCTCATGCACGGGCCAATGTTTATTGCGTGTGAGATCACATGCAGAAAAGAAAGAAAACACTAGGAGCAAAAGCTGCACGGAACAAGGCGCAGTCGCTGCGCTTCTCGAGAACCGTGCCTGATTCTCGAATTGCATGCGCATGGAAAGAGCAAAGTTAGCTTCACCGCAAAGCAAGTGCGATTCGGCGGAGCCGCTGCGCGTTGGCAGAGGACGGGGCAAAGGCACCACCTACAGCTGTCACTGCGCTCAAGGTTCACAGAACTTAGTAGTTCTAGAAACGTTGACTGCGCTTGCGCGCTAGTTTCCCAAGCGCCCGCGAGAGGCGCTTTGCAAAGCGCTGGCCGCATGGTGCGGTGTTTAAGGTAGAAGTGGACGCCTCTGTACTGTTTGCAAATGCCAAAATGACCAGCCACTATAATCTAGAAGTCTGTGTTTATGTGAGCTGCGAGCCAGGAAGTTATGACTAAGACAGTACTTTAATTGGTCTGCGTCTTGTGAATACCCACAGGGTATAAATCACGAACTTGTACAGAAAGCGGCGCTCTAAACAAAAAAAAGAGGTCAAATTTTTAGGAGTATCTTACCTACGTCGTCCCAGTTTGGCCACGGCAGCTCCAGCAGCGGTCCCAGAAAGTCCAGCAACTTGTTCACTGGTTACAATATACCGCAGCGACAGTGGTTGACGAACGGTACGTCAGATAAAAAAAGGCAAGACGTGGCAAGGAAAGGATCAATGAGGGTGGGGGCTGGGGTGCCGTGAGGGACGCGGGTCCTTCACAGTGTGGCGCAGGAAAGGCGGGAGCAGCCCCCGGAAAGAAAATCGAGGGAGGGGATGGCTTCTTGGGCTCGTGAGGAAAAGAAGAAAAGAAACGAAACACAGCAGCAGCCGCCTCCCACCAAGCCAGCCTTCCCGCCCCAAGCCAAGAAGACCAGGCTTCGTAAAGGCTCCTGCTCAGGGTGCAAAGAGCAGCACCGCAAGAAAGGAAGGAGAAAAAAAAAAAAAGAAACAAGTGTAATACAGTCGTGACAACACTTTACACACACACTCTCTCTCTCAGTGACGAGATAGAGACTACCTTCACCCATTGATCCCGTTTCTTCTCCCACTCATTTACTGCCCCCTTACACACCAGCTTTTGTCTCGCTTGTAGCAGCGTAGACATCGCAACCCCAGCTGCTGACGGCAGAAAGCAAGGACGAAAGAGGCGAGAGACACCGTACCTGTCCCAGTGCCTCTGCCAGCCGGGCGGCAAGGGTTCTTGGCAAGATTCGTCGCTCTTTGTTGGCTCAGACGCCTGGACCAGTTGCCGAACCTCGTCAGCGGCGGCATGCGCTTCGTGCAACCTCTGAAGGAAGTAAGCAGGGTCCAGAGCTCCAGCACGCCAGTCCTCCATACGAGTCTGTGCAGAACAAACACAAAGAAGACAAAGGTGAGTACACTCAGAGAAAGCAAGGAACAAGCTATACTGACAGCACAGTCATGCTTATGTACAGCCGCCCATTTTTTAACACGAAAGTGCTTCATGCTGGGGTCCACCACGGCTCCACTGACGTATTTCCATAACGAATATGACGTTGTAAAATATAAAGACTAACAGATGGCAAAGAAAAAACTAGAAGAAAAAGTTCCACCATTGGAAGTCGAACTTACGACCCTTCGCTCCTCAGCGTGCGGCGCGAAACAATTAGGCCACAGACGGCACGTTCTTCGCCATGCTAACGGTGAGCTATTTATATACACCATTTGCAGGGGGTGGTACTCGGAGATCGGTGGTACATCAGCGTGTTTTCGTTATCACTAGCGAGATGGCGCGAAGGGCTCGACGAGTGGCATGCATATACAGAAACTCTAGACGAGCGTGCTTAAAGGTCGCCGCCCCACGCGCAGCGATGAGTGCGCGCCTCTACAGGGCGTCGTCGCTCGTGCGCATGCTTATCTCGTGATGGCGGTAGTTTGTACGTCTTGTGCTCTCACCGCAAGTTGGCGTTGAGCGCACGAAGGTCACTTCGGTCATTGCAGCGGCCGCTTTTGCGAAAGGAGCGCGCTGCTCACACAAAAATAAGTTACAGCTGTGACAGTTCGCGCTCATCCTGTGTATGTTTGTTCCGTGCGTCCTTTCTGCTTGAGCAGCACGTTGCAAGTTTCGAGCTGCTTGCCATTCTTCGCGTGACATTACAATTTGTCGCTATTGGCCGCGAGATGGACCTATAGGAGGCAGCACCATCGCCGCGTTAGTGTGGAGAGGCGGTCGGCGGCGCATATACAAATGCACACAACGGCGCTTCGTTGTGAGCGGTTTGAGCCGATTGTCGGCAAATAAAATGCGTTGATTGCAGCTTACTGGTAATATATACGCTCTTCATTGTTGAATCGATGCACGAAGATCATCCAACATTGCTATTACTAGTGAGAGAAGCGCAATCTGTCGATGAAAGGTATGCTCGCCGTGGGTGACAGTCTGCGCTTATGCACTACACGACACTTTTTGTGGTTTTCTCTGTACATGTTTACCTTGAGTTCTGTGTACTATGCACTGCTGTAGCACGACTGAACTACGTTAAGTGTTTACTTCTTCATTTATATACCAGCCCATATTCCTGTGCAATGAGTTCAATAACACTGTTCGCGCGAATACGCACACGCATGTAAGAGTGTTTAGCACAGAGTTTTCATCGACTGATTACGTGCACGGCAGTGATGCAACAAAGGTCCGGTTATTTTATGGAATAAGGGTTTTTTTTCTCGAACTAATCATGTCTGCTGCCTTCCATCAATTTATAACAACTTCACATAAACGCTCAAGATAATGTAAAAAAAAAGGATGAGGTTTTGCGTGACATCATACGGCAAAAATGTAAGGCACGCCGTCGGAATTAATTTTAAACATTTGGGTTCTTCAAAGCGTACCTAAATCTAAGCACACGGGTGTTTCTGCATAAATTTCAGCCAAAGTTAAAATTGCGCGCGGGAACTCAGTTTTATCACTGCCGTGTCATTCCAGTGACTTTTTTTTTTTTTAGGGGACAGTTTGAGTACCGAAGTGTCAGACTTCATTTGATAGAAATATTTCGCTGTAGTGGGACCCCGACCGTACAATAAAAGGACATCTTAAGCACAACCGAAGCTCATCATGAACTACAGTGCCGCAGTTATACACTTCACAACAACGCGAAAGTGCATGAGCTTCGCTTTTGTTTGCCACCGAGTCGCTAAAACGTGGCATTCACACACTATTTAATGCTCCTTATGTTTGGGACTATGCCAAGCGCACTTTAGTGTGTGCTTGAACCAGAAAGCGGCACCAACACTGAAATAATTCTGGCGAACGAAGGGTACGACACCAATACACAGCCCTCTCAAAAGTCGTACTCACTGATCTTATCACAATGCGCATGCAGCCGAGCAAGCCCATTTGCTTCTGTACGCGCACATGCAAACACGACGTGGCTAGCAGACGACGCAGGGAGCAATCCACACTAGGCGCGCTTCAGCCAGTAGCTGCCAGGTGGCGACTCTGCTCGATCTCGCGACCAATACAAATGCACACAGCGGCGCTTCGTTGTGAGCGGTTTGAGCCTATTGTCAACGAATAAAATGCGTTGATTGCACCTGACTGGTAATATATACGCTCTTCATTATTGAATCGATGCACGAAGATCATTCAATGTTACTATTACTACTGAGAGAAGTGCAGTCTGCCGATGAAAGGGATGCTCATGCCCTGGTTGACAATCTGTGCTTACACACTTTATGACGTTTTTTACTGTTTTCTCTGTATGTGTTTAGCCTGTGTTCTATGTACTACGCACGGCTGTAACACGATTGAAATAGTATTTACTTCTTGTTCATTTGCATACCAGCCCATATTCATGAGCAATGAGTTCAATACCACTGTTCACGCGAATACGCATACGCAGGTAAGAGCTAGTTTAGCTCAGATCTTATATCGATTGATTAGGTGCACAATAGTGATGCAACAAAGGTCCGGTTAATTTACGGAATAAGTGTCTTTTTTTTTTTTAAATAATAATGTCTGCTGCCTTCCATTAGTCTATAACAACTCCACACAAACGTTCAAGATAATGTAAAAAAAAGGATGAGGTTTTGCGTGAAATTATACGACAAAAATGTAAGGCACGCCGTCGGGATCAATTTTAACATCTGGGTTCTTCAAAGCGTACCTAAATCTAAGCACACGGGTGGTTCTACATAAATTTCGCCCCAAGTTAAAATTGCGCGCGGCAACTCCGTTTTATCATTGCCGTGTCATTCCACTGTCTGCTTTTTTTTTTTTAGGGGGACAGTATGAGTACCGAAGTGTCAGCCTTAACTCGATAGAAATATTAGAATAAAATAAAATATTAATATTAGAATTAAAATATTAGAATTAGAATAAAAGGACATCTTAAGCACAACTACAGCTCATCATGAACTGCAGTGCCGCAGTTATACACCTAACAACGCAAAAG
This sequence comes from Rhipicephalus sanguineus, assembly GCF_013339695.2. Taxonomy (NCBI): domain Eukaryota; kingdom Metazoa; phylum Arthropoda; class Arachnida; order Ixodida; family Ixodidae; genus Rhipicephalus; species Rhipicephalus sanguineus. The sequence continues at coordinate 93,008,303 of NC_051177.1, read as the reverse complement.
TGCATGAGCCTCGTTTTTGTTTACCACCGAGCCGCTAAAACGCTGCATTTACACACTATTTAATGCTCATGTTTGGGACAATGCCAAGCGCACTTTAGGATGTACATGAACCGGAAAGCAGCACCAACACTGAAATGATTCTGGCGAACGAAGGGTACGACATCAATACACAGCCCTCTCGAAAGTCGCACTCACTGATCTAATTACAATGCGCATGCAGCCGAGCAAGCCCATTTTCTTCTGTACACCATGTTAGGTATATGTACGAGCAGTTAAACTCGCACTAACATAACAGAACAAACCGCCCTTTGAGAACGTGCATGATTTACGCGCACATGCAAACACGACGTGGCTAGCAGACGACGCAGGGAGCAATCCACACTAGGCGTGCTTCAGCCAGTAGTCGCCAGGCGGCGACTCCACTCGATCTCGCGGCCAATAGCATTCATTCTTTCGCCCTTGGGGCGTAAGAATGCCCTACAAACGCTCAACTACGTCTGTGAAGACACGTTTCACTTTCGTGTTATACTAATTCCTATGACAGAGGGATCAGCCATGTTTTTTTTAACCTGAACGCACGAGCGTCGAAATGAACGAGAATACGTGCATGCGTGCTATGAGCAGTCCTGGGTAGGTGTCGTCGGCTAGGCTTTCCCGGGAACCGGGCACCACACCCGCTTCTTTTGAGCACCGCTATCATCATTTTTTTCCTGAACACTGGCATCAAGTTATAAAGAAAAGGTCAAGTGGTCGCGCTTGAGATGGATGGGATGTGATTGCACATGTTGATTATAGTACGTGCGTAGTAGCATTTTTACAGCGGTACCGTTAAGCTTTTCATTATGCCGCGCGGAGTCGGCAAGAAACTATCATCAGCGGCTCTCTTCGCTTTCTCCTTCATGTTCTTAGTTAGTCTTCACGCTTAATCAAGCCATGTTATGCGCATCTAATTAAGATCACGCTAATTAAGGGGACACTAAAGAGCAAAACGATTTTTCTCGCATTAGTAAAGTAGTCTTCCACGATACCAAAAACACCACACTTTGTGCGTAAAGACACTTAATAAACGAGAAAACGCGCAAAAAGAAAATACAGGTGGCGACCCCACCTTGGAATTCCCGCACCATTTGCCGTGACATCAAATATTTTTCACGACGCCTGCTTGGGCCTACGTAGTTCCTAATCGGTTAAATCGAAGTACATTGTCCTCTGAGGGGGCCAGAGACTTGACATAACGAGTTTGTGGAAATTTCGTCGAGCCAGTGGCGCCAAAATACGTTAAATGCTCTTTGAAGTCTTTTACGTCACGAATTACAAAGTTTGGCGCGAAATTTAACAATGAAACTTTGAACTTGGTTTTCTCCTCTAATAATAAACCTATGGTGGTGAAATAAACTACACAAGAGTTCTCCGAGCACACTTTATCAATCTAAACCAATTCATTGTTTCTCTTTAGTGTCCCTTTAAGGCCTTACAAGTAAGGGTCATTTTTATAAGCAAGGCCTAACGATCATAGTCTTACTTAGCACGATACTAATGATCAAAGTATTAATTTAGGAGGTCCTACATTATTAAGCAATGCATTAATTATTATGTCCTTAATTACCATGATTTCTGTATTCAGGATCTCAATTAGCAAGGCCTTAACATCCCCTAAATTAGCAAAGCTCAAATTACAATGACCTTAATTATCATGGTCTTAATTAGCTTGATTTAGCATAGTTTGGCTTAATTGACTTGACTAAGCATGAAGACTAAGACCATGAAGAAGAGGACGAAGAGAGCCAGAGCGCGCGCCTGCCTCTGAGGATGAGAGTTTCTTGTTGACTCCGCACGGCATAACGAAAAGCCTAACAGCCCCGCTTTAAAAATGCTGATACGCACATAGCACAATTAGCGGGTGTAATCACATCCCATCCATCCAAAGCATGACCAGTTGACCTTATCCTTATAACTTCATGGGAGCGTTCAGACAAGAAAAAAGTGATGACGACAGCGGTGATGAAGCGGGGTTGGTGTCCAAACAGTGTATTTAGGCAAAAGCCTTAGATGCCTCACCAAACGCGAAAATTGACCGTCGGCGGCATCAACACGAGTGATGCAAGAAATCATCATGTGATGGCGTCACGTGATCATATTACATCTTCGCTTGGCCAAAATGGGCCGATCATGGAGGCAGTGCATAACCATCTGAGGTGCAGAAAGCTTGCAGTGCCTCCGATGCTTCAGGCCGTAAGAAAACCACATCAGGTGCAGAAAAATCTCGGAGAGAGGCAGGGGATGTTCAATACATTGACTGGGAAGAAGGAAAAAGCAGACGGCTTTCGCTTTTCAGTCGTCTTAGATGAATGCATTAGCATACCTGCCAAGTTTGGAGGAACGGAATCCGGGAGATCTACTTAACGGGGGGAGGGGGGTATAAAGTATGCCAACCGCGGAGGGGGGGGGGGGGTACTGCGATAGCAATTATATGAACACTGTCAGCGGGATTTTGCGGTCGCCGCTGATCTGTACAGGGTCCAAACCGATAACATCGCTTACGCATCGTCTGTTTCACGTGCGAGTAAAAGCGCGCTAGCGCTAGGGACAAACTCGGTTGAAGCAGAGATGAAACGACCCGGCCGTCACCGTCGCGCGAAGGGCACGTGCGATAACATGCGAGGCCTGTCGTCGCTTGCTTACAAGTTATTTCGTCGGGCAAGGGACCATAAGGGGCACTGTTGGGACGGGGACGGTCGCGAGCGCTGGCAAACGCGCTATCTCGACAGACATCAGTAACGGCTACCCTTTTAAGTGCTGGACTGCGGCGCAACGTGCACAGCTACTTCATGCGCAATGAAACTGAGTTGAACCTTTCTACCATTGTTATAAAAAAGAAGAATCCTTTCTACTACATGGCCAGACAACTTTGCTCATGTGGCCAGACAAAGCACTGGACGCGCGGGGCAAAACTGGATTTCCGGGAGATTTACCTATGACCCGTACAACCGGGAGAAACGTTCAAAATCCGGTAGTCTCCCGGGTAATCCGGGAGACTTGGCAGGTATGCATAAGGGACCCTGCGAGTTTTTTTTTTCTTTATCAATAAAGGGAAATAAAAAAAGACAATCGTGATTTCTTCCCGTTCCATTTGCAGAGTGGAACACAACAGTAACAACATACTAAGGCATGCGAATGACATGGCTGCAATAGCCTGAAATAGAAAACAAAACGCGAATGCTGTCAAACTCAAATGCAAGCATCGAACCGGCAGCACGGCCTGACAGACTGCCTGCGGAATACGTAGTGGGGATGGAAAGAAACGCAAACATGCGGCACCTACATTCCTTGCTGTTTCGCATTTATTTTCAAGTGGTTGTAGCCTGGTTAACTGATGAAAAGACGCGAGTCCTCCGTGATACAATCAAAGACCATCTAGCGTCTTTTTATTGCCACCACGGTCAGAGCGTGACGAAAACAGCGTGCTGCTATGTTCGCGTTTCTTTCCATCCCCCTCTATCTGTGAAAGCCTGCGAGAAGCACGAATGCAATTAAATTCGGATGCAAACACAAATTCGTGAGCTTCGAAATATGCACGGCCGCTCAGCGCCAGCTTCCCGTAGTCTACTTGCACAGCGCCACCACGCGGCAGCGACGAGTGGAGGCGGAGCGCGATGTCAACGGCCCAAGGAGAGCATTTACCCAGGCACTGAAAAAATAGAGGCACTGACTCGCATTATCCCAAGACCAGTGTTGCGGAATGGGCGCCTCCATTCCATTCCATTCCGGGGAATTGAAACTTGCTGCAATTCCATTCCTTTAAATTCCTCGAAATGAAAAAAATTAACCCATTCCCAGTCCGGGAATGGCCGGGAAGTTCAATTTCATTCCTGTAATTCCTCAACGTAGGAAAGGCATCTTAATAGTTTTATCGAGTTAAGAATGAACGCCCCATAAAGCTGATGTCATCACATGCATTAAGGACTGCAAAAGTATGCAGAACACATTACCAAAGTCGAGGGATAGTAGCTTGGTGACATATCTCATGCAGTATAACCACCCTACTAATTCCTATAGGGGAGTTCTCCCGCTACCTATAGTATTTGCATGGTGAGCATGTTTGAACGAATGGTGATGTTTTAATATTGTTTAAGCTTAAATGTGTTAATGCTAAAATGACGGCACAGCGTCTTTTTTTGCTGACAAAAGTAGCGCTTAAGAAGACTAAGCAGTTTTGCTATGTGTCTGGAGCGGTCGTGAATATGGAGAAAACTAAAATTTGGTTAATGGGGAACAAAACCCTCTAGATCTGCTGGTATCAGTTGGAACAGTGCACCGCTCAGGCACCTTGTGCCTTTCCATCGAATACGGAACACTGGGCCGCACTGCTCGTCAGCACTCATGCTTGTCAAGCACGCCTCGCAAGCATGAATGGGGTGAGGAGAACTTTCTGCGTTCACCTGTGCGCAGGTATGCAATATCTTCCTTTTCGCAAACGTTATTTACGTGTGTCAGGTACTAAACTGCTCTTGAGATAAAGATCAGGCTGTGCATAAGAGTATTCGCCACTTTCGTGTGGGGGTATCAATGGGAATCAATGCGCAGGGATAATTTGTTTCTCCCTTTAGTGTCTGCGGGGATAATGCATTTGTTTGTACACTAACTTATGCCTCGATTTCTCTTTTACAAATTGGCAGATCGTTCACACTTTACACCACGCTTACCCTTGGCTTTGGCTAACTAATGGTGAACCTAGAGAATGCGTTGTGGCCTTCGACTTCGAAAAAACATGTACTCAAGCTTACATGACTAATTTGAGCATGATATTACAGTAGTAGCAGTTAGGGGTGTAGCAAAACGCGTTCCTCCCCAATACCCTCTTTGCCTGGCAATGCGAACATGGGTACTATGTGCCGAGTCGTAGCAACCGAGCGAAGAAAAGATGCACAAAAAAAAAATGATAACGATAATAATGAAATGATCCCACCCCGAAGCAGTGGGAGTGCGGGCTGACCAGCTCTCAGCACGAGACTTTGGAGCAACATAGTCTATATAAGGACAGAACTGTAGTAGGTGCGTTGCTTATAAATGTACCATGTTTATAATCAACCAAGCCATTTTAAAAATACTGCTTTATTGTTAAATTCGAGGCTCTGACTTAGTAATGTCCGAAGTTTGAAAAACAGCACGTAGACGAAAACGTGCTCTATTTTCAGAAAAAGTCATAATTCCGTTCCCATTCCATTCCGTGCAAAATGTGCTTAATTCCATTCCCATTCCATTCCTTCAAGCGTTGCCCCCATTCCATTCCGGGGTCGTGAAAATGTGGACTGATTCCGGAGTCATTCTTTTTCCGGAGTGGCAACTCCGCAACACTGCCCAAGACCCTGCAGCGCCTTCCTTTGGGCGGCAAACAAAACCGCAGAGCACGTGACCTCAAGAAAAAAAATAAATACGGCGCTAGGCAGTGGCACATGAAGCCCCGGCTCGCGTTCCCTGCGGGCGTCGATTCTGGTCACTAAGATAAAAGTTCATTTGGCTCTAGTAGGTACGTATTCCTGAGGCTAAAATTATAGTTGCAAACGCACTTCTTTGTACTTCTTACTTCTTCTCTACTTCTTTGTCCCTGCACCCATCTGAATATAATTCATGTCTTCGCGTATCTAATAAACTATCATCATTGTAACACGTTTTGGTTTAGAGCTATTGTTGTGTGCGCATATGCGGTAAGTTTGCTTCAGGCTTATATATGCATTGGTGTATGAAGCAATGAAGCAGTTAGTGCTTCTGTCGTACGTTTCTTTTCTTCGTGGGTGTCTTGTGATTTTGCATTTAATTTTAGCCTCAGGATTCTGGTCGCGGTGTAACATATAACTGTGATTCTGGGTCAGCCGTCTTGTTAACTTCCTTCCTGTGGCATAAGTCTACAAGAGCCAAAGCGTTCCCACTAGCTCGCGCCACCACGAGCCACAGGACGCTCTTCTTTTTCCCTGACCGACTGGCCACGAGTGGCGTGGAGCTACAACCCCAAAATGGAAAACTAGCGTGGGTCGGCAGCGATATGACGCAAACGCAGCGCAGGCAACGATGCAGCATAGCCCGCGTCTCGCATAATTTTAATTTCGCCGCATGTGGCGTCCCATGCATTTCAACCAACGCCGCATGCATTTGTATTCTGCCGTTAATATCCTGGAGAACGAATGAGGCATGGCGTAATTGTCTAAGGCAGCGAGCTGCGGAGCGAGGGGTTGCAGGTTTGAAACCTCGATCGAATGCTTCGGAATTTTTTTTTCTGCATTATTTTTATTTGTGGCTTTTATTTATATATACATACATATACATATCCAGGGCATGACGGCGACGGCAAAATCCGCCGAGTGTCCATATAATTGCTATCGCAATAAAAGAAAAAGGCGCGTGGAGTGGAAGGGAAAGGGGCAAGAAGCGAGCGGCTGTGTTACTGTTGCCCTGACGATGTAAGCAACGCAATCGCTACGTAATCGCCGCCATTGCCCGGCGGCCACCTGCAAGGGCCGTAACTCAATGGGGCTCTTGGCGCTATCATCCGCGGAGCATTTGAATTTCGCGTCCCTATGGGAAGTATACGAAGAGACACACCCTTGCTAAACACGCCGCTCACTACGCACGGCGTGCCACTATGCGAACTTGCCACTTGTGGCTTGGCCTGGATTGGATTAGGGCTCCGTGCGCTGGTAGTATGCATAATGCGTAAGAGATGGCGCTAGGCTGCTGCACGCTATCATCATCATTGGCTGGAAGAAGCAGATGACATTTGATGCTGCAATTTTTGGGGGTGCGATAATTACACAAGGAAAAAAAAAATCTAATTTTTGTTGGGCAATGCGGGGGGTGCAAGAATTACGCGAGTGTGAGGATTATGCGAGTAAATACGGTATATAAGGTATATAACGCTGCAAAGAGGGGGAGCTCGACACTGACTGCAGCTAAACGTTGTGTTTATTGGGATCTGATGACAGGCTGCGGCACCAGGCACAGCTTTTGAAGCCTCCCTCGTTTGCCCCTGTGCACTATCACACAATGTGCTTGATTATGCAATACGACAAATGGTTCAGTTGAAACCAAATATACCTGTTCATAAATGCTCGTTCGCAATGGCTTAGCTACGCGAATTCTTTCAGGGATCTTTGCAGCTTATACAACTGATAAAATGTTGTCAAGCTTATGGGAAGTGAACTTACAGATGCGACCACACACCAGTATTTGCAAAGCAACAGCTGATGTGGCTCTGGAGCTCGGCTAGAATGCTATGTGGTATAGTTAGCATACTTCAACTAATGCAATGACGTATTTTGTACACAGATTAAAGAAACCGACAACTGATTTTTCTCGACCCATTTATTTACGGCGTGACAGAAAGCTCACCCTTCGCAGTGTTTATAGCTGCAGTAGTTAATCCAAAAGCACGTAGTTATTTTACAAGCAGTATTTTTCGATCTGAAAGGCTCTAAACACAGACACACCCTTCCTCCAGCAACGCTGAGAATTCATAGCGATGCCGCCAGCCCTTCTTTTGATTTGTGAAAGTTATCGTTGTTCTGATTTCGCAGGAGTTCCTGTAACTATGCTTAACCACTTTTATTTATAGCTTTTCAACTATTTTTGAAAATAACAAGCTGTTACAATGAGGTGATGTGGCATTATACACCTTCCCTGTGTCTGTACCGCGTTGTGCGCGCATGCATCCAAGGTTGCCTGCGCCTGTGTCATGGGTGTCTTGTCCCGGTGTCGTTACTCTCGATGCACGAGCCAAGCCAAGTCATCGAAAACGTCACTACGCATATGCGTGGCCGCACCGAGTAGCAGCGCGCGTCATTTCTGAAACGAAGTGTAGGTAGCAAAGCCATGTCGCTCCAAAATCTTAGCAACCTGGAAACTGCGTGCACGGTTGCACGAGCACGTTGAAAAGTTGCTCAAGACGCGCTGATGAGCATGGGAACATTACGTCACGTGAAGGCAGCACCACTTTAATGCATACTACTAACGCAGGCCTATATGTACATTTTTATGGAGTAATACTTTTTAATATAAAGAAACAAACAATATTTCAATACCAACGAACAAATCGTCGACCGCGTACAGCAATCAACGGTCACGCGGCTTGGTTCATCGAATCGTTCATGTTTTTACCGCCAGAGACGCCACAGGTCATTTTTCGCGACTTTCAATTAAGAAATAAAAATATAAATCCATCTCTCACGAAAAAAAAACAGGGTTGGTTTCAGTCAATGCGACGGACAATCTTTCCATCAGTGGGGTCATCTCATTTCATGTTCTGGGCAGTTGTTGGTCCCTTTAAAGATCAGCCCACAACCACAACTTTTACGATAACATGCAAGCCAGCTGTCACATGCGGTTTTAGCGCTATGTGCATGTTCTCCCAGAAGGTTATTGATGCTGCAAACTGCCTAGCCTCTGTTGCTTCCCATACGGGAGCTGTGTTCCACATGCTAAATTACGGATGCAGTCACCACACTGGATTTTGTGTTTATTATTATGACGCATTTTCATATTGTGTACTCCCTTTCCTGGTACTCGTACTAAACAAACTTTTCATTTGTAATAGTAACCTCACAAGTAATGGCAAACCAGTTAGTAACCTTGCAATAACGAAATGCTCCATTTAACGAAGTCTTCAGCGATGTCTGTTAAATTTCACCGTATATCTGCAACAGTACAAATTCTTTCCGTGATAGATCATAGCAGTATGGAACGAACGGCTGCACAAAAAAACGTCTCTTACCATGGTCTTCACAACGAGTTCAAAGTAGCTGTTCCTACAGGCGATCACATCCCGCAGAGGATTCAACAGATCTGTCAGCTGCTTGTAAGCTTCTTCAATATCAACCTGTCCCAGAGAAAGAACAAAATTATTAAATATGATTGACAAAACAATCCTCAACAGTCTGGTACGACAAAAAACCACACACTGTGTTACTTTCCAATGCGATATGCAAAAGCAAACCAAATGCCTTTCTTAAGCTGAGCAGAGACATCAATTATATATGTAAGCATAATTGGCAATCAACACTTGTGAAACACATACCTGCCAAGTCTCCCGGATTACCCGGGAGACTCCCGGATTTTGAATGTTTCTCCCGGTTGTACGGGTCATAGGAAAATCTCCCGGAAATCCAGTTTTGCCCTGCGCGTCCAGTGCTTTGTCTGGCCACATGAGCAAAGATGTCTGGCCATGTATAGTAGAAAGGATTCTTCTTTTTTTTTTTAACGATGGTAGAAAGGCTCAACTCAACTTCACTGCGCATGAAGTAGCTGTGCACTTTGCGCCGCAGTGCTGCCAACGCAAACGTGTCATAGTGCTGCACCGCGTCTTGCCGGTGATGCGCTTCTCAGTTTGGCCTGAGGAATTCAATTTCATTCATCACAAGCTCGTGATGCAGGTGACTGTTTGATGTCGTGACACGAGGTTGGACGTTTCGCGTACAGATGCGCTACACGCAATTTAAAAATTGGTCCTAAATGTGTTATAGGTTATATCAACCATTAATATTTCGTAGATGATGCGCTTGTGTACACACAAATCTATCCTGCAAGTTATCTCGCCTTCAAAATTTTGTGTCATTACTGCTTCAAGTGGAGAGCCCAGCACTTAAAAGGGTAGCCGTTACCGATGTCTGTCGAGATAGCGCGTTCGCCAGTGCTCGCGACCGTCCCCATCTTAACGGCGCCCCTTATGGTCCCTTGCCCGACAAAATAACTGGTAAGCAAGCGACGACAGGCCTCGCACGCGGAGCGATGTTATCGCATGTGCCCTTCGCGCGACGGGGACGGCCGAGTCGTTTCATCTCTGCTGCAACCGCATTCGTCCCTAGCGCTAGCGCGCTTTTACTCGCGCGTGAAACAGACGATGCGTAAGCGATGTTATCGGTTTGGACTCTGTACAGATCAGTGGGGACCGCAAAATCCCGCTGACAGTGTCCATAAAATTGCTATCGCAGTAGCCCCCCGCGGTCGGCATACTGTATACCCCCCCCCCCCTCCGAGTTGACTAGATCTCCCGGATTCCGTTTCTCCAAACTTGGCAGGTATGGAAACAGTTAAATACTATCATGTACTTTTTCTCACGGGTTTAGCCACAGTATTTTATCACACATCATTAGACCAGGCGCAAAGTCAAAGGCATTGCAGTTAATTAGACATTATCTGGAAGATTCAGCAATGTACAGAAGCATTACTAACTACTTTTAAAAACCATACCATTGTGCTTCTCATAGAAATCTGAACATAATACAAAGGGCAAATTTGAGGCTCTAAAACAGCTTGCAGGGCAATCGGAGCACACTGCATCAACCAGCACTGCGTCAACAATCGTGACAAAACAACCAACATGGCCGAATCAAATCTGTTTCATTTGTGTCCTAGTTGCTTTGCTATCGTGCTTTCGTTCCACAATTGCTTTTTCTTGGGCGAGTTGGTACACACTGAACAACATGACGTTGTACAGCAAAATATAAAAAGTAAGAGGCCAACTTTTCTACCTTTTTTCTGCCTCTTTAGTGTTTCTTTTTGAGTTTTGCGCTACAGTACCATGTCCTTCTTTCGCTCCAAGATGGTATATTTGAAATGGAAGACAACTAAATAATACTGGACACTCATCTATTCCTTGAAGAAGAAGAAGAGCTGAAGCATTTTTTGGAAGCGTTCAATAGATGCCAAAAACAAGAAAACGCTGCCGACAGCTGAGAACAGTGCGCCTATAGTCAGAAAAGGCCACTTGCTCTTCAGGTCTAGTCATTGCCATTACGCCCGTGCAACAAAGGGACGGAACCCACGAAAGCACAAGGACAGTGTTAATTTTGTCATAAAATATTGCTATATCGTTCATTAGCTGGCTTTAGACTTCTTTTGCACAGCCAATTCAAGCGCAAATGAAATGTTCCAATCTATAAAAGCCAAATACAAATTTTACTTCTGAATACCGACGATAGTTGGCTATATAGACTATAGCCGCAATATAGGTTTGAGGTATTTTGGCGACCTGATCACACTGGCAAAAAATTGTTGGAGCAGGCCCGACCATATTGTCAGTACCAAACAACTGCTTTTTGCTTAGTTTCGCTTGAGGTAGACTTGGCTCTTTTAGAGGAAAAAAAAACACCATACTTCAATCCCTACAAAATTTTGGTATCTGAATATACATTAGAAAGAGAAAACTCCAAAGCAAATTTTCATATCACAAGGGAAAGTTATCTGCCCTTACTAAGAAAGTAGCCTTTTAGCATCTGTTACAGTAAGTTATAATGCCACTAAATGTACAGCACCTTTATTATAAACTACAGCTATACCGTGTCCTGCTTGTCCAATGAGTGCATGAATAGGTACTTCTTTTACTAGCTTCATTCAGTAATGAAGGCCAAATGCAAGGGAAGCTATTAGGTGAAATTATAGACTGCTTCCATACTTAAAATATTGTGTTGTAGACGAAGTTACAACAGTTGCCTGTCTCAAAGAGAGAACACACTGCACACAACTAAAAATAATAGAACGCAGCCTGCAACAAAACAATTTTAAATGTGGGTTAAATTACAATTTCTAAAAAAAAATTCAGCAGTGCCTACCTTAAGTGTATCCTTACTCTCAGGCTTGGGAGATGTTCCTCTTTTACTGAACTGATTCTCCTTCTTTAGTCTGGCATCCTCTTCTGTCTCTGATTCATCCTCAGAGTCTGAAAAGTTTTAAGCAATGACAAGCAATGATGGCATGACATTACAGCAAGGCACAAAATGCTGTACAGTCGAACCCCTGATGCTGAGATGCTGATGTAACAGACAATTGAGTATGAGAGACACCAATGCGCCAACATGAAAACAGGGGCTCATAAGAAAATGCAAACGTGGCACCCTGCTTATAAGAAACCCCTCATGTAAAAGACAATAACTGCTCCTTGGTGCATGTCTCTTACCGTATAAAGGCGTGTAAGGGCCGCACCCATGTAAGGGCCACACCCTGTTTTATTGAAGTGCATATTCTAAAAAAAAAATCCGCGTAAGGACCGCACCCACACTTTCCTCAACCAATACGTATTCAAAATGCGCGCGCGCGTAAGCTTCTAGGCGTAGTCGATAGATGGCGCAAGGAAACGCAACCATCATCATCGTCACCAGAGTATATATGTTTGGATTTTATTCGTGTTAAGGTGTTCGTAAAGTGGGCTAAAGATTTTAACTTTTTTATTAGTATTCATAGACCCGCCAACTAAAGGTTAAAACAGGATTTTATCTTTAGCTTCTCACATCTCTATACAAACGCGCTATCGGCGCTATCCGTATCGGCATTAGCATCACCAACTTTGGCATGGCGTTCGCGTTGTTCGGTTTGTGCAGTTCAGCCAGCCATTTGCTGTAGTTTTCTGCACTGTTCGATGACCTTCGTGCTAGCTTGTTTTCTACATGGCGTTCACGTTTTAGCAAGATGGGCAAGTACCTGAATAGCTACACTGCTGGCTATAAGTTGAAGGTGATCGAGTATGCTCTCGAGATGGGAAACGTGCCGCTGGCAGAAAATTCGACGTTGACGAGAAGTGTGTTCAACGCTGGTGTGCTCAAAAAGAAGCCTTGCAAAACACCAACAGCACTAAGCGCGCTTTCCGAGGAGAGCAGTGCAAGTTTCCCGATTTGGAAGAAGACTTGCTCCGCTATGTGACTGAAGTGCGGAATGGTGGTCTTGCACTCACAACGGACATGCTGCATGTGAAGGGACTAGCCTTGGCGACTGTACTTGGGTGGATCCTATCTGCGTGGAGCTCGGTGTCGACGGACATTGTGTCCCGAAGTTTTAAAGTAGCCGGGATATCTAACAGCTTGGATGGCACGGAAGATGACTGCTTGTGGGGTGACGGCGCTTCGCAGCACACCATCTCATCTCGGACTCCAAGTCTGAGGACTCGCCGAGTGACGACGATTGAGCACGTATGTCACAAGAAATGTCGTATACTGCAATAAATGCTCTTCGTTCGCTAAATGGTGCGTTTTTACTTTAAAAAAAAAATGTCGCGTGTATGGGCCGCACCCTGAAAATTGGGCCTCATTTCTTGAAAAAAAAGTGCGGCCCTTACACGCGTTTATATGGTATATAAAGGGGCTGAACTCTGTGTTGCTCGACAACACCAAAAATGACTTTACGAGTAGAGAGACTGTGTAAGATTCATATTTCACATTCACATTGCTGTGTGACAGTTATCTGTGAACCCTGCAAAGCAAGCGCTTTCTAAGGATGAGAGTTACGGTGCACAAATGGAAAGCTACTTCGAACTGCAGCGCATCACTTTCAAACACAGTGTTTCATTTCTGCCAAAGGTGACTTTTTAAACAATAAGCAACAACGTAGAGCAGCTACAAATAATACCTATAAGAGTGTTACAAAGGTATCGCTTTAATGCCAGCGCATTCAGCATGTCTGGATGCAAGCAAGATGTGTACCACAGAAGTGCACCTAACTGGGCTGTATGGTACATCATTACAACAGGAACAAACAGTGCTAGACGATAACAGAATGATAGACAGGGCGATGTCTGTCGTTCTGTCACTGTACCATGTCTAGCGCTGTTTGTTCCCACTGAGATGTGTACCATGTTCTCATCATGCTACCACTACTGGCCCTGTGGTATGCCATTTCCCCGTGAAAAGAAGCAGGTTTACACTATACTTTTACAGAAGCATTATACTGAAGTGGTGCCGCTCTCAAAACACACCTATAACTCAACTGCTATGCTACCAAATAAACCACGCTTTTCAACTGTTGTTGGTTGCCTGAAAAGCTACTGAAACATTAAGTATGCTCCATTCACAAAATATTCACAAGCAGCAACATTACCGCAAGCACACACAAAATTATTTTCACTTCTGCAAGGCTACCTTAATTTTCTAATGTTTTTGCTGCAAGCAGACACCCGTGAAAGTGCGCCTGAATAACATTTTCTGGCTGTTCCTTGCATTCCCATTTCCTCATTTGCCCGACAGGCAGAAGCTTCACGAATGCTTGATTACCTCCCTAACACTTTCAACACAAATATCCTAAACAAATCAGACACTGACCTGAACTCCCCTGCGGCATTGGTGTCATTCCTTCCTCACTGGATGAGTCGGACGACTTGATTTCTCCTTCCTCCTCACTTGTATCGCCGGGCGATTCTTTCTCAGCACTGGGAAAGTCTTGGTGCTTTGTGCCTGCTTCCTGGGCCTTCTTCTTTTGCTATGGAGCAATGGAGAGAGAACAGACAAAAAAAACTTCAAATGATGAACAATACAGCATTTATAATTGAATTGGCCTGCAAACAGCTAGGAGTGCAGAAGCCACGAGCCACAACATTGGCCTGATAGAACACAACTGTCCAAGTTGATTGAATGCGGCATATTAAGATGTGGTTTGGGCAGCTCACTTGCAACAATACGTCCAGCTACGTTCAAACCTAGACATCGGAAACATGGATGTGCTAATAAGTTCATAGATTATCGTTAATTTCCCTCATAGTTGAAATACTGATTGACAGCTACAGGGGCACAGATATAGCAAATTGGTTTCGTCGAATCCAACAACGTAGAAGAAAGCTTACGAAAAGGAAAAAACAACTGCCATTCATTCACCTGCCTGTGGCAGGAAACTACGAAAGAAATCCATATGGTTTTCCCGGAAAGAAAGTTTTTTCAATTCTCTTTCAATATAAGAGTGTGCTGGCTCAAATTCAAGCCGGAGAGAGCCAACAGACAAGACAAAACTTCACACTCACCGACTCTAACAAAGCAATGTCGAGGGCCCGGACGACATCGTCAAAATCATCCACATCGGAATCGTCCGGTGCTGTCTGTTCTTGAGGGGAAGCCAACCTTTCGGCACCAGTAGTTTCCTCGGAACTGGGCGACTGTTCTTTTGCAGTCTCTTCAGTCTTCTCTTTAGCTACTCCCTCACCCTGATTTACACACTCACTCAACACAAGCAACTCTGACGATCGGACGAAGCTGACTCCCTTGAATGGCTTTGCCGATGGAGCCTTCTTATCATCGGTAACTTCCGCGTCCACACCATCGCTGTTGGAGCACCCAAAGCCCCTGTGGCTCTCCTCCCTGTCATCCTCGCCAACCGCTGAAGAGGGGGGTGATCGAGCTGCTGAGGGAAGCGAAGGCTCCACAACAGTTACATTCGCGTCCATGCTGTCATCATCACTGCTTTCCGAGTCACCGTAAGAAACCAGGTGCTGTGATCCTTTCTGCAAACAAGCGGCGTGCACATGAGCTCCCAAAACCAGACAAAATAGTCAATAAGCCATAGTTGTTAAGTCAGTACAGTGTTCAACCTACAATATCGTCATAACAACAGTTAAATACTAGAAATTTGTTCTCGGGCAATAAATTCACTCCAGTTGTGCTTCTCCTTTCAGTATCTGTGTTTCCGTGATTGTTTTTTATGCTCTGCCCTATGATTCAGTCTGCTTTACTAAGAAATAGCACGAACTAGTAAATAAGCCAAGTTTTTGCTTGAAAAATTCTTGGACACTGGGTGTCACTGGAGCCAATGCTTCGACAAGTGGCCTTGTCTTCTTCAGACAAGACCGCTTGTCAAAATGTTGGCTTGTTGGCTCCAGCGACACCCTGCGCTCAAGAAGACAAGACCGCTTGTCGAAACGTTGGCCCCAATGACGCCTTGTGTTTAAGAAGACAAGTCTGCTTATCAAAATGTTCACTCCAGCGACAACTCGTGTTCAAGAATTTTTCATCTCTTCAAGCTTTCATCTTCTCCTGAACTCCTGCCTTATTGAAGTTTTTGCTTAGAATTTAATGCTCTGAAACATGAACCTGTCTCTGCCAAGATATACAGTCAACCGGCGATTTTTCGGACATGCTTGAAAATTAGGACGCTTTCTCGACACTGTCACAAGCCTCATAGACGTCAATGTATAAGAAAGTCCGAAATTTTGGATGCTGAAACTCTTCCGCGTCCGATTCTTTTTACTTTCTGCCCAAATTTCACATCCTCAAGGGCATTAAAGCCCCACCTCTGTCGCGCCTGTCACTTTGTAGGTTCGAACCAGCACTTTCACAAGCCGATATGCTCGCGGCTGTAGCAGTGTCTGAAAGTCAGCTTTCCTGCAACGCTTAAAAGTGTCGAGGGGTAAAGTAGACATGTGGAGGGGTGAAGCAGAATGAAAATCCGAAGGGGCCACCATCACGGCGCAGTGCGGCAATGTCTTTACGGATAAGCACTGGAAATGCATGGAGGTGGGATGGCAGCAGGCGGAACGTGCCAGTACGACTCAATTGCTGACAACCCTTTACGATAAGCATCTTCAGCTAAGCCTTCAGCTAAGTGCTCGGTAGTGCATGTGCCTAGCACAGTAAGCATGCTGCATGCTTTTAATAGGCGACAATGCAAACGTGCCACCGTTCATGCTGCCTCTTTGTGCGAGAAGTGCTTGTGCAGATGCGTTGCCTTCATGAATGCAACTAGCTCGCCATCGCCGCACCCATGTGCAGTCAGGAACAAACAGTTTCATGACAAACGCATGCGTATGGTACAGCAAGCGCCCCAGCAGAGACGGCATTGGCGGGGATATGCTGCACACAACTAGAAATGATTGGCTTCACGCGGCAGCAAATGCTGCGTGTCGGCAGAGATTTTCGTGCAGTGGCGCTTCGTTTACCTGCGCACACGTATTGGGGAAAGCCGGACGAGTCATCCACTGTTCCACCACAGTCTTTGTGTTCCGTGTCATCGCTTCCAAACACTCCATGCGAGAGAGCCGTAATTTATTCCGCGCTTTGCTGGTATCAGCGGCGCTCATCACGACACGTAAATTTGCAATTGGCAGTCGGCATGTAGTTAAGAGGGCTTCGTGTCAGGTACCGAATGTTTTCACAAGAGTCTGGTGCACACCGAAATGCCTGATAAGTGTACTGGGAGGCATTGAAGCAATTTTGAACGTGGCTGTGGTGATTTGACCGCTTGAGCGGAATAAAAAAGCATGAATTCGTTTTCTCGGACTGCCCGATTTTTCGGATGATTTCGCAGTCCCTAGGGAGTTCGAAAAATTGGACGGTAACTGTATCAGAGCACTGGCTATCTGGTTCGTATGTGTTTTCCATTGCCTGGCTCTCAAGACACTGCATTTACGAATGTAGGTTACCACACGTAAGATACAGGGTTTCAAAGCTGGACGAATAATAGCTCTATGGGTGTTTACATTACCTAATGCACAGCTTGCTCAAAGGTGAGCATCAATATTGATTTTGATGCCCTACAGGCCAAGAAGAAAACTAAGATGTATGAGCAATCAATTTTCTTAAAGTAATTGATGGATGCTGCGCATAGCAAAGGCAAATTATGTAAACACTGAAAAAAGAGCAAGACAGAGAGAGAGAAAAGCAGACATCACCTTTGCCTCCAGATTCTGTTTTGACTTCAACTGTCTTGCTGCAGTCAGGGAGCTGGCACGAACGTTGGAAGTGCTTTGACTAGCATCTTGCGACACAACTTTCTTATGCACATCCTTTACAGCTGTCTCAAACTGGAGCTTTCCACCAGTCATGACAGGATAATTCACAGCAGCTGGCTCCTTCTCAATGTCCGGGGCTGGCACTGACACTCCTTTATTGTCCACATCACTCCCCTCGCTGTCTGTTTCACTGTCAACAACAGGAGAGCCAGGGTAATCCACCAGGCCAGACAATGCTGGCACCGCACCAACTGTTGTTTCATCAGGAACACTAGCAGCCTCTACGGCGACCGCGGAAGAATGCGTGCTTTCCAGCACAGTTTCGCTGGCTTGCAATCCTTCGGCACTGGATGCCTCAGTTGTAGCAACAGGTCTGGCCGATTCTGTGCTTCCAGAGGGTGAGTCTTCCAACCTTGGACAGGGTTCTTGAACTTCGGGATTATCTTCTTCACAACGCTCTGCCTGTTTTTCAAAGAATCCGTCCGGAAGCACTGGGCCAATAAATGCACTAGTACTGGACTTTTCGGTCGCGAACTCGTGGAACTCCGGCAGCTGTGGACCAATTAAAACGGGGGGCTGATGAGATTCGACGTCACTAGCATCTGGCAAGTGTGGCCCGTATGCAACTTTCTTCTCGGGCTCTGGCAAGTGTGGCCCATGCACAGCTCTCTCCTCCTCTGGCAAGTTAGGCCCGTATTCAACCGTATTCACTTCTGGCAGGTGTGGGCCGTAGACTGTTACTTCCATGGATTCGGGAGCATCTGGAAGCTGCGGACCGTAAACAGGTTCTTCTCTTTGAGCGAGGACCGAGTCTGGCAGCTGTGGTCCATAAGTGACAGGCGGTGGTGACTCCATACGAGACTTCTTAGCTGCTACCTTCGGACGCTTGGAAGGATGCCTCTTCAGTCGTGTCCTACAGACTGAATAAGTCTCATAGTCGCTACCCTCGGAAGAGCTGCTGTCGGATGCACCGTACGAAGTTATTGGAATGATTGCTCTGCATAATGGACAAGAAGAAAAAAAAACATAAGTTAAACACAGTATATGATTCCCCTTTAATTTGGCACATTATCAGAAAGCACAGTTGTGATGTGCATTACGAATGAACAAATTGCTTTCTGCAGAGAATAACGTGCACCCATACATCTTATTACAATTGCTACAACTACTAATAACACTGATAATAATCATGAAGCTGCAAAGGAAATCCGCGTGAATTTACATTACACCTTCATGCTAAAAACAGGAAGACAATTTTGTTTCCCCAAGGGCTACTACAACCCGACATCTCACACAGAAATAGCATCAAAATGCACCCATAGAGGTTGCATTAATTTAACTTGCACAACTGAGTAAGGATTCAAAAAGTGTGCTTTCAATGCAACCGAAGTTCAACTGCACGTGATGTTTTGGCGCTCTGCCATAGTAGGGCACCAATTCCTACAATTTTGGGCAGGAATCGTGTAGTGATGCAAAAATTGATCGTAATTAACAGTACCATTATTATATGTTACATTAGAGCATTTGTGGTTCAATTTCACAATTATAATAGATGAGCCTACTCATTAACCCTTTGCAGTCCTAATCTTCCACCCACATTACTAGTAGTCCAATCCAAAACTTTTTTGCTAATTTTAGGTGCAGCACGAAAAAACGCTCGCATAGGCAAAGGGACAGCAAAATATTTATTTTTTCTCCGTTATCTTCTAATCCTGTCCTTCAGTGGTACTTCGAAACTGAACTCTCAGGATTTAATACAACTGAGAAAGTTTCAGAGCATGTGAAGAAAAGATTGATGGACATCTCAAAACTGAGCTGAAGTCGAGGTAGTGCATGTAAATGAAATAGCAGTAAATTGAGACTGTTCATAAGCGACCACTACACCTTAGTCTTGCTTTAAGCTGACTGCTTTAGCAACTCATACAACAAGCTACCACTGATGACAGTGATGACTTTAATGCAATGACCATCTTTTAGACTGCCATGACCAAAATGTAACTGCGAATTACAGATGTCTTTAGCAAAAACAAAGAGTAGCACATATCCAAACTGGTTTCCAAGAAAATTATACCCTCCTGTCGTGCGGAATTCCTCAGAAAACAACTATAAGCCATCCTTCAGTTTTCAAGTCGAGCAAAAATTACCAAGAATAAACAACAGATGGCATGTCCGACAAAACACCAACCAGCATCACCTCAATTAATGTTTGTTGCCATCATGTAAACAAATAAAAAATAAAAAGCTCCACATGGCTGCTGTAGGGTGCACCAATCACGCAGGCACCGTTAAAATCTATAAGAACTACTGCAAGGACAGTAAGTTGGTATACTTCAGTAAAATGAAATACTGAAAGAAAAGAGGTGGTAGGGCAATGTGTCAAGCACAAATGAAAACTCAGAATATTGCAGGAATTCTTCGTTTGAAAAAAGTTTTCCTAGTAAAAGCCTGTTCACATAAGTTACTCCACACCTGCCATAGTAAACTAGTGCTTATGGTGCTCAACTGCTTACTTGAAGATCACGGGATCGAATCCTGGCCGTATTTTTTCGATGGAGGCAAAATGCTAGTGGCCCGTATACTTAGATTTAAGTGCACGTTAAAGAGCCCCAGGTAGTCAAAATTACGGAAGCCCTCCACTACGGCACCCCTCATAATCATATTGTGGTTTTGAGACGTAAAACCCCACCAATTATCCTTATTATAAGTTACTCCACTAAAGACAGCACTAATATATGTGCACATCCACATACCCAATGGCAGCTTCTTGCTTGCGCTTCTTCTTGCCAGACGTCGCTGCCCTTTTACTCGCTTCGGGCGTTTCAACAGTCGCGTCGCTTTGTGCCACACTAGCAGTTGGTGCACCAGTTGAAGACGATTCGGCAAGTTTCTGCGTTCCACCTTCGGCGCTGCAGGCATCGGCAGCTTGAACATTCGATGAGACACTGCTGTTAGGCACGGCCGCAGCAATCGGAGGTGCTGAGGCACTGGTTTCGGGAAGCATCTGTGCATCACCACTCGTGCCAGGCGTTGTCGCAGAAGAAGCAGCATCAGCACCAGCTCCCGCTGCACCACCCTCAGCCTCAACAGCTTCTCCATATTGGGCCCAGTAAGCTTCATACTCAGGTGGGCAGTCCCACGTTACCTCGTTGGTTACCTGGTGCCAGAAGTAGGTGTACCCCGTTGCCACATCCATGCACTCTACCCAGGGACAAGGCGGAACCTCGCCTTCAATAGCCGAAGGTGTATCTGCAGTGTTTCCTATTAGGGAAAAGGAGAAGGGAACAACAGCCTATTGGAATTTTCTCGTAGTACCACTGAGGCAGCCTGCAACTAATTTCTGCAATAAATTTGGGTGCTCTTACGTATATTTCGTGTTTTTCAACTGTTCTATTTGTTGCATAAAGCTGCTTTGTTATCGCAGTTACCTTATGACACATAGAGTCAAACCAGAGTTCAACAAACTTTGATAAAACAAATTTCACGATGTAACAAATTTATTTCTTAATGTTTACTGCTTCCATTCAAATGCATTTACTTTTTCCCTCAACTTAATGTAGTTTTGCACTGCAGTTTCAGTACAACGAAGATTGAGTGAGCAAATAAAGAAAATTTAGTGAGCCCCAATACCCAGGAGAAGCAATGCATTTGTAACAAAGATAAGTAACTCAGAAATAAAAAAGGAAATAAGGATGCTGCTCCTGTATATATATATTTTTTTCCTTCTTTACTCAATCACCCTTACCTTTTGACTTTGGCTCCTGGGTGCCAATTACTGCCTCAGATTTCCCAGAAGCTGGAGGACCGTCCGAGGTGGCCATCACGTTCTCTTGATCAGGCGATTCCTTTTTATCCTCCTCACCTTGGGGATCCGTCTCAGGCACAGTTGACGAGATGGCATCAATTTCCTGCAAAACATGCGAAACCAAGGACCAAGTCAAACTGTTGTTTATAATAGAGAGAAAACAGTAATGACGTCTGGAGAGGTTAGCCTTGTAAGCTACTCCAGGTGGGATGGAAGGATGAAAGAAAGGGTGCGAGATTTTTAAAAAATCCCAGACGCGAACCCAGTACAGTCTCATCGTGGCATGTATTCTATGAGAATGCAATGAGCACTTTAGTGATGGCATTTGTGGCATTCATTTCTAGTGTTGTCTTTTTCGTGCCACAGCATGTTCAATTAATCTTGGAACTTTTTTTTATATTAGCATGCAGATAATGCCCACAATACTGCAATGATTACAAATGAACGAAATATTAAAATCATGTGAACTTGAGCTTGTTGGTACATGATCATAGTAGAAAACGGCGCAATACAACGAAGACAAGAAAGACCAAACAGGAAAAGCGCGGCGCTGGTACTGTTAGGTCTTTCTTGTCTTCATTGTATTGCGCTGTTTTCTACTATGAATGAAACATCTTTATTGGGAATGGGATGGTTCTTCAGCCTAAAAGGGGTGGGGTCACATGAAATGATGGGTGCACGCATCGTGCGCCAATTCTCATAGGAAGGCAGAGCAATGCAATCGGCTGAGAATTTCAAGGTAATTCAATGCGTCTGTCACACTGGGGGCTTGTAATGTCTTGCAAGAACTTTGGTCCCCAACAGTCTGTTGATAAGCAATACATGCACTGATATAACGTATAGAAGCCAACACACTGGTCTATAACGCTGGAATGGCACGCTCCGGCACGTTCTCGCATGCTCTGGTGCCGTGCACACCGACAACAAGTAGTTTGAGATAGCCCACCCACTCTTGAGCGTAAGCGACTATGCACGCTACAATGCGGGCTCTTTCAAACCAGGTGTAATCGGCAAACGTCGTCAGTGCTGTCCGGAGCGCGCAGTTCCAGTGTTCTAGACAAGTGTTTTGACCTCTATACGCGCATATATGCGTGGGAGCATACCCGCTGTAACGTACAAACTCTTGAAAACCATGCATCGTAATTACCTTCATGAAGTCTTCAAGCTGATCGTCTATGGCATCTCTCGGAACGCCGTTATTCGAGGCTGGCTCGTTTTTGCTTGCTTCTGCAATGATGAAACATTGAACGTTGCAGTCACTAAAGGCTCTCACATCAAAATAAAGTTACTTCGCTAAAGCAAGATGTTACGCATCAGCGCAATGCTGGCCAAATTTACCGTCATGTCCGTCTCCTTCGTCGTTATCTCCGTGACTTGATGGCTCCGCAGGACCAATCGCCGAATTCTTAGCCGGCGCTGCAGAATACAATACGCACCGATCAGAAGAACA
Organism: Rhipicephalus sanguineus; assembly: GCF_013339695.2. Classification (NCBI taxonomy): domain Eukaryota; kingdom Metazoa; phylum Arthropoda; class Arachnida; order Ixodida; family Ixodidae; genus Rhipicephalus; species Rhipicephalus sanguineus. The sequence continues at coordinate 92,985,587 of NC_051177.1, read as the reverse complement.
GCGATCTATCTGAACACTAAATCGTTGTCACGAAAGCAGCTGGTGGTGCAAAAAGCGCGAGCAGCAATCGCATAAATGGACGACCGTGTTTTGCATGCGAAAGAAGGTTCGTACTTACGGGAATACGTCCGGCTTTTCTCTTCCTTTAACTGCAAAATCTGTCTGCGCGCTGTCCTGTCCTTCCTCTTTACCATCTTCCTGGGTAAACAAAAAAATGCGCTTCTGTTACCGCAGCACGAAAATAACGCAGTAAACAAGCGTTCTACTACTGCATGAGCGCCGTTTCCATCACCAGGAGCCGTAACGACGAACACACGCCAAAGTGCGCATTACCTCAGAAAAACGCGACATGCAGTAGCTTCCACTCACCTCGCGAAGAAAAACTGTACTTGAAGAGGCCAAGCAAAGGGTTTTAACCACTACTGGCAAAAGTCTTTACACTGTTTACACTACCAAAATAATTTCCAGCTTTTCCACACGAGAAAGCGAGAGAACTGAGAACAACATGGAGAAATAGTAGTAACGGCGGTTTTCAGTAGAGTAACGAAACTACACGACTACCTTGAAGTCATACTTGAAGTAGAATTCTAACAAGCGCGCTCTGGCGGTAGAAAATGAAAGCATTCCAGTGGTCCAATGAAATGCGTAGTTTCGTTTGTTGTGCAAGCGGCGCGCGCCTACTGAAAGCTGAAAGAGCGAAAGCGAAAGCATGCGCTTGGGAAAGCATCAGGACACCTACAACCGCGGCGTCACTTTATCTTGTGCGCGTCACTGTCGTGGTTGCAAAGCTCGAACGTCGGGAAAATCTCCGACTGCACGCGGGAGATTGGAGGATGTCGGTGGCAAGCGCCGCCGTGAAGTTTAACGTGTGATGGAAAACTTTTTGTTCGCGCGTTGGATGAATCACACCTACTCGGCCTGTGCTGTCACCGTACACCTGATGACCGATTTCGGTTCTGGAGCGCCGCCCAAAACCGCAGTCCCGGTGAGTGCAAAGGGAGATCACGATAAGTTGGCAGCTAGGGAGTCAATTGCGAAGGGGCGTTCTTAAATATAACCGGCGTGGGTATATTAACACGAGGTTGCCGAGCCTTTTTTAAGCGCGCGATTGCTAAAGCGAACAAACATACAGTTGTACGTGATTACAATGTTTGAAGTTAACCGGAATACTTCCCCCCTCCCCATTTTCGGATTAGATATATAATTCGCATCGCACCTTCTAAATGGTTTCCCTAAACTGCAACAGCGCTGACCTGACATCATTGGCGTAGATGCTGAAAATTATCGATACTAATATGATCGTTAAAATAACAGAGAAATGACGGCGTTTTTGGTGTCTTGACTTCTCTCCTGTGTCTGTGTTTGCAAGCCCCGTCTCTAACATCAATATGATCATATTGGTTTGGCACAGCGACATACAATTATGAGTATCTTTCGATGAATACGTGCCACATATAGGTCACTTTTCATCGCGATCGGACCTGAACCTAATCGAATTTTTGTATCATGCTTGGCAATTCGCAAGGTGCAGAGGGGAGCCAATCACTGCAGAAAATTTTGATCCCGAAGTGGGCTTAATCGCGATCCTGATCAAGTTTCTCCACAGTGATTGGCTCCCGATCGCGATCAAGAGTGACCGTTTGACACCCGTGTCAAATATATCTCGCCCGTTGGTTCCGTTTGCACTGCTACATGCAGTAAATGATCGTGTACATGTCAAGACGTCTACACTGCAGGACAAACGTTCAATCTTTCGCGCAGTCATCAAGCTCATGACAGCCACTGATAATCTATAAAACATATAACGTTTGTATATGCGCTGTAGAGCTCTTATGTTCTTGGCATTGTGGGAAGCTGATTGGCTATCAGTGGCAAGACGTGGGTGCTTGCATGGTCTTCCTGTTATTTATTGGATGTTTGGTCAGTGTATCTTGTGATAGCTAGATAAGGTGTCCGTGCCAACCACAGATAAGTAAGTGTACGTACGTGGTCAGCCTGTGGGACACACCAGTCCCGTGAGCTCTTCCTCTCTTGTGCGAGGAGCTTCATCTGGAGTTCAAACGGCAGCTGAGAGCGCAGGTGTGTGGAAGCAGCATTCATACCTTTAGCTTTTATATATTTGCTATAGCTTGGTCTTTATTCTCTTCTTTCACAACTCCCCTTGCAAGCATATCTGCTTCTGTGAGTATAATTGCTTGCTGTTTCTTAAAATAAAAACAAAAAACTCTCGGGGTTTATACATCTGCCTCGGTCGACTCGAAGGCGAAAAGCATCTTCTTTTCCTTCCAAGTAAATACTATATTGAACCTCCCATGCCCCCGTACAAAAGCTTTCTGCAACTAATGCGGTTTTGCAATGCCTCCAGGATCGGAAGCATTGTAAGCTTTCTTCACTGCCTCCGAGATCTGTCTACCTATGACCAAGCAATGATGTCATGTGATGTCACCATGTGACGTCAAGTTATGTGACATCACAAACTTTGGCAATCTGTGGTGTCATGATGACGCCATCACGTGATGATTTTTCGCATCACTTGTGTGGACGCCGCCGACGAGGGACGCCAGTCAGTTTTCGCGTTTGATGAGGCAGCTAAGGCATTCACCTTAAAAAAGAGCACAGTATAGTCTCGTCGCCAGATAACATGACCACCACAGTGTGATTGCACATGATTGTGGTAGTGTATGCATGTTACAAATGAATGTTCATCTGGACCATTTGCACTGCAAGATCAACACTATCTTTATTTCTCAGTATTGGCAATTATTGTCATTTGTCAGCAAATAAAAGGCTGCTCCAGCCTATCTTTGGGCACATCCTGTAAAAAAAAAAGGGGGGAGTATACTATGATTGTTTTGTTGAAGTTACTGCGTTCATGATGACCGGTACTTCTGCAGGACGACAACGATTTCCAATGTGTTTCTGCTGACACAGCTTACATATCAGTGGAATAATTCGAGACATGACAGAGTTCTTACCACGTGTTAGTAATTTCCTAAATATGCAATGTAAATACTCATTGTCTTACCTTGAGTAATACACGTATGAGTAGTCGTTCATACTGTAATGTCTTCTAAATACTTTTGAAGACGTAAGTAATATTGAAAAGTTTTATCAACTTCCTACAACCAATTTAATATATCACAAACCGTGGACATATATATGCATAAAAACACATTCTTACGCTGCATCTACAGTAGTTTAAAAATCTTTCTAGTTTCTGCCATTCTCCTCTTTTCTTTCATTAGTTGACTGTCTCTTTTTGCTACTTGGTGCTACTGCTTATGATTGACATCTGCTTGGCTTCATTGGCTTACGCATTTCTCCCAGCAACTTGATAGACAATGAATGACATTCAAAAGTACTATCTTACAGTCTTTCCTTTATATTGTCCCATTTAGATGCCGTTCCCACTTTAATTCAAACGAGTTATCACTTCATTGCCTGATGTAGTTCTCTTTTCTCATTACATCACCAAACCACTTTGCTCTTGTGAATATTTTTCTGAATTTATTGTCCTAATTAAGTTAACCATCCATCAGATGTCATTAAAGTTGGTATATATTCATTTGAGTAACCTCATTTCTTCTACTGCGAACATGCAGAAAGATGTGCGGTTGGAATAAAATTAGTACTAGGGTTTTAGTGGAGTTTCAATGCAAGGACCAAGTCACATAGGCCAGTATACTCACTTACGCTCACCCACACATGCTCACATTTAAACCCGCTTTTGTTAACACTTGCCTGCACCTAAAAATGCTGTTGCTAATCTCCACACGCAGTTTCTGACAGCCGTTCAAGTTCATGCACACTCAAGGTCACTATCACAGACTTTCATTGACACTCGCCTTAAACTGCCATTCACTCCTCTTGAAGCATCTGCTCAAGCTCGACAGCACTCAGTCTGTTCGTACAAACAAACACACATTCTGTCAGTCAACTGCACTCAATCGTAATCAGCATCCATGTCTGTGAAAACAGTAGAGAGCAATTGCTCTTGAATGAGTCCGCCAATTTATGTATAATTCAGGGAGTGGACAGAACGAGTACTGTTCTCACAACTGATATTTTTTATTATTATTATTTACTGTAAAGGCAATCTACATATATTTCTTGCCTGTTCACTAGTTCTTTGTACTTGTATAGTTGCACTGCAAACTGTGAATTTATGCTACCTTTGTATTTTACAAGGATTACATTTTAATGTTTAGTTAGAAGCCCTTCATGAACAGATACATTTCTACGGTGGCAATCTAAATTCTTAGCATTTACTTAGTTATTAGCACAGTTAGCACAGTTAGCACTCAGTTAGCACAGAAATGCAAATAAAATATTTGTAGGTCAATTTTAGTAGAGAAGCATAGGGCAGGAAGTTATTGAGCACGCATGTAGTTTATACACGGCAGCACCAGCTAGGTTTTCCATATCACAGTGTTCCAGGCCTGTGCTTTTACGACTATTCACATTACAACGGCATGTTCATCCAGAGTTTTATGCATGGTTTTAAGACTAGATGCTCAGTGAAACAAGCAAAAAAATGCATGGTTATTTGCTATTTGCCTTCGGCCACTAAAGAAATGCCGCTGCCGCAGTTTTGGTTTTTGCATCAGCTCGAGGCGATGCTCGAGCTTCGGCACTTATCTTGACCACACTATGTACGCACGTACGCAGGGCTGCCGCTGCCCAATGACTGGCAGCTGATATTTCTGGTAGGCCAGTGATAAGACATGAGTGGCTAAGTGAAGCCCTGATAAGGAAGTGTATGGAATAATGCTTGCAGGAGCAGCCTCCGAGTGCTGCATGGATCGAGGCAAAGTGAGTTGCTGGGCCGGTGCATTTGAACTTAGTTTGTACCTGCTTCATGTGAAAGCAAGCATGTGCCATGTTTACAACGGTTCAGTGCAGTATAGTGATATGTAGGTGTTTAGGAAAGGTAAAAAAGGAAGCCTGTATGGCCTACCTGACGTGGCTTCATTATTAAATTGATTGTATATAACCTGTCTAGGGTATTATGTTGCTTAAAAAGAAACAGCTGTGTAAAATTTAAAAAAAAGATGTTCTTTTTTTGGCACACCTGTAAATACACCAATGTAAACATGTGTTCTAGTAACAGAAAAACATAAGTGGCACTTTTAAAAGGAACGCTAGAGTTTAATTGATGAAATGATTCTCTTCCAGTTTATGTATTCAATCACAGTTACTTATTTGACATTACACTGAATTTCAGAATATTAATTAATTAAAGCTCAAATGCATAGTTCTTAGGAGCTTCAATTACCTTATTTTATTGTATTACAGGGAAGTTCAGAATATTAATTTACTAGAGCTCAAATGCATAGTTCTTAGGAGCTTCAATTAAAACTTGTTTGCTGTAGTAAGGCACAGACAGGATGCACGCAATCAGCAGTGACATGTCAGCAAAAAACATAAGTATGCAGTCAAAAGTGCGTCATCAAAGCTTGCACTGATTCAGGCACAGCTGGTCGGACATGAGAGAGTTCTTTACATCAGAGTTATCATGAAACTGCAGGACTTGCGATGGTCAGTGCATGCGAGCAGCCTATTCAAGGTTGACAGGAAATGCCCGTGCCAGATGTTCCAGTTTATTATGCTTTTGTTTTTTTCCCAGACATGAAGTACTCTGTTTTCTTTCTATTCGATGACTGGACCTTGCGACATGGACAGGGGCACATTTTTTTTTCTTTCTGTTCCTTTAAAAATGAAGCGAGCTAATCTCTATAGCAGGGTATGTCACATGCGTAGCTTCTCTCTTTCTGATTTATCATGGATGGCAGCTGCAAAAAAATAACTGCAGCCATTTATCTTCTTTCTTTTTTTCTTGTTTTCAATTCTTACCAAAGTTCAGCTTAAGCTGCTTGGTTTGCCGAAGCTGTGAAGGCATGTGGATGCAGTTTAATGAAAACATGCCATAACATCAAGTTTGTTGTCATTATCAAAAGTGCAGACTAATTTCTGCTAAATGGCAATCACAGTGAATGTCTGCAATGAGTCGTCATATTTTTAGTGTATGCTACAAGATACACAGCTTCATGGTGTGCATATAAATTCCTTTTCAGCTCCATTGCACATATTTCGACCACTTGAAGAAGTTCATTCATCTGTGCTGGAATATGTAGCGCTAACTTTTCAGTTGAAGCTGCATTAATAACACGCTCATTTCTAAAAATAGGTCTGGAGCCAATGAAAAAAGATAAGTCATGATCTTCAGGCATGGGCAAAATGGATGTGTTTGGCATGTTACCGCTCAGTTACTGTCACAGTAAACAGGAGCTTAACTGCTAAATAACATAGTCATTTAGTTTTGTAAATAATTCATTTACAACACTCCAGCTGCCCAGAGCTTAGAGTGAAGCTCCTTTGATAATTTATTCTGGTCAAAAACAACTGTCATTACTGTTATCCTTAAAAGCAGATTAATGTCAGTGTGACCAGGATTCCAACTGAGTCACTTGCACACCCTGTCCTGTTAAGGGCAAACAATTATTTGAATTTTTTACAATAGATACCAGGCATGATTGCATTCATCTTTATATCAGCTGCCCCATCTGTTTACTTTCACTTATGCAATATCATTTAATTGCGGTTTTTATGCGTTACCACTTTTCTGCATAACTCAAATGGCGTCCTGGATTCGTGCCCTGGAGTTTGTTGAAGCCTGCGTCTAAGGAAACACTTGCTATTATGATTGTTCATAATACACCTTAAACAATGCTGCAAGTAATGCGTGGTTAAAATAGCAGACACATACCCTGACAAAGAAAGAAAAGGGTGAGAAAAAAGGAGAAGTTGTGACAAATTTAATCATTACTCACTCCTGCTACACTCATGCCTTTTTTCATTGTTATTTCTTTTTGTTTATTTGTTTATGGGCATGCACATGCCTCTGTAAATTTATGTTATTACGAAATTGCACTTTTTTCCTGAACATAATAAATATTGCCACTCATGATGATGCGTTGTGTGCCAGCTGCTACAATTTCATTCGCATAGACTAAACACATGTGAATACATGCATTGTGCAGTAACAATTTGGCCTTCTAGCACCAATGACAAAATACACTACATTCACAATAATTTACACTTGAATGTGCTAATGCTAAAATTATGGTCTGACTGTTAAGTTTTCAGTGAACCTTCAAAGAAAGTTACAGATTTCGTTAATTCCAACTTTTCTTGCTTTCTGGAACGCACAAGCGGAAGCCGAAAATAGCTTATATCAAGTCTTCTTGAAGTATGCATAGCATGATAACAAAAAAATTATGTATATTAACGCTGCTGTTTATGGAAAATGCCACTATATAACCTCACCATTGCTTTATCATCCCGTGAGAACTAGTGTTTGCAAATATCTGCTCATGTCACTGTTTCATGTTGCATATATATTAGAGCTGTGCGAATAACGAAATTTTGGGTGCGAAGCGAATTCGAATAATAAAGATTGAGTGCGAATCGAATCGAATAATTTCGAATAATTTTCGAATATTTCTCAAACATTTTTCGAATAATTCGAAGTGAAATAACAGAAAAATTTGCAGAGAATCCCTAAGTATGTTCTTGTGAGATCGCAACATGAAGGTGTTTCTTTTCGCTAGGTTGATGAAGCACTGGTGGGGTCATATTTCATAGTTGTCTTTCTTATCAAGAGTGAGGCAATGTAGAGGCCGAATTGTATTTATGTACATGATTTGGGGCAACCAAAGTGTTGCCGACAACACTTTACACGTGATAGGCAGAGATGCCATTTCCTCAGCCTCTCCTCCTCTTTCAACTGCTGTGGAAGGCCAACTGATGTGGCGGACAAGGGTGTGCTCCCTTCAAGTCTGGAGTTCTAAATCTGCCTCGTAGACGTCGATATATAAGAACATCTGAAATTTTGGATGCTAAAAAGCTTCGGCGTCCGATTTTTCGGACTTCCTGCCCAAATTTCAGGTCCAAAACAGCATTAATTGAGCCCCCAACTCTGCCACATCTTTCATCTCCATATTGGAACCAGCGTTTTCTTGAGTTAATACATTTGCGACTGTAGTGGAGCTTGAAAGGCAGCTTTGCCGCAATAAGGGGGTGCGAGGAGGTGAAGCATATTGAAAATCTAGGGACCACTTTCAATCAGACGTTGACTGTCTCTTGCCTAAGTTCGACCGTAACGGAGCTTGAAAGGCAGCTTTGCCGCAATACGGGGGTGTGAGGAGGTGAAGCATATTGAAAATCTAGGGACCACTTCCAATCAGACGTTGACTGTCTCTTGCCTAAGTTCGACCGTAACGGAGCTTGAAAGGCAGCTTTGCCGCAATTCGGGGGTGTAATGAGGTGAAGCATACTGAAAATCTAGGGACCACTTTTAACCGGACTTTGTTTCTTGCCCAAGTTCGACCGTAACGGAGCTTGAAAGGCAGCTTTGCCGCAATACGAGAGTGTAATGAGATGAAGCATATTGAAAAATATGAAGGGGTCACTTTCAACCGGACGTTGACTGCATTTGTCTTTGGGAAGTTCGAATAGCTCGAATAGCAAAATTTCAGTGCGAATCGAATCGAATAGCAAACACTATTCGAAAAATATTCGAAATTTCGAATATTCGCACGCCCCTAATATACATATAATTATATAATAAGCTGTAATTTTCTTTTCGCTTCCAATTCAAACTTTCCGATTCAAGGAAAGACCTGTGGTTTGTAAGAGTTTAACTCTGTTAATGTTGACATTACATTTTTTAAAATCTGTTTTCAGTGACTTTCTGAAGAGCTGCCAATGGTTCTCCTCTGCCTGAGAACAGAGCGACGGGACGCACTGGTGAAAATATGCAGGAGCCACAAAGTGTCGACAGTGCCTCTGTGCCATCAGATGCTGGACAGAACGCAGAAACACAGCAACTACACACAACCGGTGACTCATCTAATGTTCCGGGTACACCAGAGGGAATCACCGTACCGCCGCCAAATGCCTCAGACATTTCAACCGCAGCCAAGGGACCAGCAGATGGCAGCCAAAATGAGGCAACGTCATCTCCACTTCAGCCCAAAGATCAAGCACAAGCTGAGGTTAGCAAAGCAGAGCAAGTTTCAGTGAACGCACCAGAAAGCATACCAAGCACAAATGAAATGAGTTCGGGGCAGGCACCTGACCCAAATATTATGCATTCAGTTTCCCAGCAGCAAGAGCCTACGGATGTGCAACCCAGAAGCCCTGGAGATGTTGGCACAGATACACCTCTTCCAGCAAAAGCGCGGCGTTCCACGGACGACATCCATGTTGTTGTTGACATGGAGAATCAACATACTGGCCCAAGTCAGTCGGGAACGTTAGAGCGTAGTGCGTCCGATCCCGAAATCTGCAGTTCTTCAAATGCAGTGAAGGGCATCGATCTTGACGCCGTTTTTTCAAAGTCGCTCGAATGCGTTGCCGTGCCTGCAGCGCAACGTGCTATAGATAATGACATTTCGAAACGGCCTCATCATCATCGTGAAACCATGATGCGGTCTCGGACACTGTCGGTCGTGTCTCTGCTGTCCAGTCGCGGAACGGCAAAGTTTCGTCTCTCGAGAACCCAAAAACTCACTCTGTTCTGTCTTTGTTTAGTCAACTTTACCAGCTACATCAGTTATTCTGTGATTGCGCCATTCTACCCACAAGAGGCAAGTGGCCCACTTTGTTTATTTGTCGTTTTTTCTTCGTTTTGCGTTCAGCTTGATAGCATGAGGTTTTCGCATCATCTCCATGAACACTTGTGCTGAGAGAGTCATAGTCCAAAAGTGGGCGGACAGTTGTGGTCACAAAGCCAAACATGTGCATACATTCAAAAGCATGCATGTGAATACATACGCACACTAAAAGAGAGACTTTGTCTCTTCAAGAAATAATGGTAATAGATTAAGGATAGCCACAATGCATACTGCTGCCGCCAAACGCACCTAGTTAATGTAAGTGTATTTTGTGCATGCCCATGTGTCTTTACATCTACGGTTACTTCATTTTGAGCATGTGGCTCTCACGTGCAGAGCCACATGCTCAAAGTCTAAAGTAGCACGTAATTACCATATACACATAATCTGTAAACTTACACAAGCAATTAAATGTAACTGATATTCCCAGATGTGGTCTGCAATCTTTTTTTTTATAATACATCTGAACTAATGCCCATACAGCATTATTCCTGAATATGCACAGGATATTGCACAAGCTAACAGAATTATATATGCACAATGGCTTTTTCAGGCAGCTTTCAAGGGAATGCGAGAAGCTGTCTCTGGATTTGTCTTCAGCGTTTATGCATTGACGATGATGATATTTGCACCTATTTTTGGAAAACTGGTAAGTTCTGTGTAAATTTATCATGTCAGTATAGCCAGAAAATACCGACAGAGTTCTCATACAAAAATTGACAAACCTAGCATCACAGTTCTGAGCATTTTTTTTCACCATGAAGCTTTGCAGATTTATATCTTGTACCATTGTACAAATATTTGAGGCTCGCTTCTATGATTATGTTAATCTTGCTTAACATGACTTGTGTAAGTTGAGCACACTGCAGGCAGAATTACCAAATTCTGCCAGCAAACACTGGTGCAGCGAAATTCTCTGTGGCTGGGGGTATTTTTGTAGCACAACATAATTGTTTGACGAAGTGCGGCATTGAAAAGTTGATAATCAGGTCTTTTTCTTGAATTCTGTCAAACGCTAGCATATAATGAACGTGCATGTAAGCAAAGAGTAAATACATTTTATCATTGTGACCTTGCAAACTGTGATACTGTACGTTTTGGTTGCCATTTGCTTTTCTTTTTCATCTATATTTTTTTCTGGACTTCAGAAGTTAATGTTATGTGTACTAACTTTGAAGCTCACAGCCAGCATTTCCAAGATCTGGCATTTAATTACATGCTGAAAAAGACAAGAAAAAAAAAGTATCACTTGCGTAACTATATTTTTAAGCCTTCAGATTTTAACCTTAAAAGCTCGCCGATTTAAGGCATGCTGATGCGTGCACCAATGTTTTGAGAACTGTCACCATACTGAAACTTCTTGCTACTTTTGCAGGTTCCCATCTTAGGGGCAAAATTAATATTCTTCACTGGCATTTTATGTGCTGGAGGAGCAAATATCATGTTTGGGTAAGAATTTTTATTATGCAAGAAATATATAAGAAATATTTTACATCCCAGAAAAATGTGTAGCTTAAATATTAAAAGTTACTTTTGCCAAGATTTTTTTAGAATGTGCCTAGGTACTGTAAGACGATGCAAGTAAAAGGATGTCATTGACCTCTCTGCAAGGCAAGTCACACAGTTGCTTTATCATTAATTCCACTTCATAATTAGTTAAGATTTATTAATAATCTTCACAAATATTGCATTTAATGAAAGATATTTCTAGGAGAAATTTGTAGAATGTACAGGAAAACTTTTGATGTGGCATTTACCAGCATTCTACTTGTTACACAAAAATTTTTCATGCGAAACCACTGCACATTCTACTGCATCTGATGCTAGGTGCAAAATACGGTGGAAAAAAAAATTGACTACTCCCGATTTTTTTTTTTTTTGCAATTAGTTCGTCCCCCTTAAAATATATTGATGCACCTGGAGTTGTAAACTAACCTATTGGTTTGTTTTTCGTGCATGTTATCTTTACAGTGTGCTTGACTTGGCTGATGACACACTCGTCTTCACCACGCTGTCATTTCTTATCCGAATCCTAGAAGCAATTGGTGCTGCGGCTTTCTCCACGGCATCATACTCAATAGTCCTTCACGTGTACCCTGACCATATCAGTACTGTCTTTGTAAGTACAGAACATTATCTAAATGACATAAACATTTTTTTAAATGTTGTCTATCATAATCAAGTTCATCGTGTACTCGGCTTTTGCTTCTCTAGTGGTGCTATCTAAGCTCCCTTGAATCACGCAGCAATGCAACACACCTTCTTTAGTGTAATACCCAGCCCAAAAGTAAGCCTATCTTGATGTGTAAATACTTTTATTATCTTTATCTGTCATTACAGGGTATTATCGAAACATCGGTTGGTGTCGGAATGAGTATTGGCCCTGCGCTAGGTGGAGCTCTCTACAGTGTAAGTATAAGCTGCAGTACAATGCCTTTCCTACAGATTAAGGCAGTCTTTTAGCATGCCTTGGAGGATGGGGCTTCAGAATCTATAGTGTTCCAGCAATGAGCAATGGAACGCCATTGCAAAGGGCTGTTAAGGCATTCCAGTCAGCTAACAGCTGCAAAGAATGGCTGCACAACAGCTTGACATTTTCAATTAGACAGCGGGCACTTGCTAAAACTAGAGTGGTCCGCATCGGGATTTGTTTATCTGTACCAAAAGTCCGAGTGAATCGTACCTAAGAGCCATATGCCACACATCCATATTGCTTTATTGAGAACAGTGAACTAATCGTTCATTGTGTGGCTACCTCAGGCAATCAAGTACAGGGATGACGTGTGCAGAGTGTAGTGTTGAAATTTTGTCTGTCTTTCTTTTTAGGTTGGTGGCTTTGGACTTCCATTTTACATACTGGGTAGCTGTGTCCTGTTAACGTTCCCGGTATGCTGGTTTATCATGAAGGGTATACAAGGTATGAATTAGCAAATGATTTACACATGTGCAAGTTGTACAGATCTAATGATGCTACTGCAGGCATTTCAGAGAGTGCTTCTGTGTATCCCTGCACGTGCATGTGTGCATCGACATCCTTCGTAACTCAACCTTTCAATTTCCTGTCTAATTAGGTATGCATAGAGGCACCTGTGATTCAAAGTTAGCGGTAGCACCAAGCAGGGCATGGTCTCTGAGATTACCAATGCAGCGGAGCTTTCCTACATAAGAGACCTCATTGAATGGAGGCAGTTTCAATTGTGGTCGAATTGTGCGGTCACTTTATGTAAAATTTTGTTGGAAGCTAATATACAGCTTTTCACGTGGAATAAATGTCACCATTTTCTTTGAAGGGTAGTCGTAGTAAAGTGAGAAACACCTGACGCCGGTTTTCCTATAATGTTCATACATGAATGTCATAGATAGCTTCACAGAAAAGGTGGCTGCAGAGTGTTCATTTCTTAAGTCATTCTCCCCAATTGCAATCTTGTTTTTCATGCTAAGAATGAAGCCCTCTCTTCAGTATTTTCAGTGACCCAAGGCTTCTGCAGACAATCAGAAACTTGCTCAGTGTCAGTAATCAAGTTATGTAGTGATCATGCCATGCTTTGATTGACTTTCTCGCTCTTTCTCTTGTGCTTACAGTGCAAGCGCTAGACACAAGAAAAGAGTCATATTTTACTCTCCTCAAAATACCGCAAGTAATGATCGTTTCGTTAATTTTGGTCGTCGGGTCTCAGTCGCAAGGTTTTGTTGAGCCAACGTTGGAGCCCCATATGCGACAGGTGAGACAACAGTGGAAGACTGATTGCATAATGAAACCAACCTGCATACACTGGACTAATGAATGAGCACCACCTGTTTATTGTGCCTCTTAAATTAGTACACTTGCTTAGGACTCAAACAAAGTTGCTGATCACATAGCTCTTAAAGCATTAGTGGCTCATTCGATTGCAATAAACATCCACCCTTAACAAACAATTTTAGCCTGAAAAAGCCAGCAATTATAATTGTAACTTAAAGGGCCAGTAAACTGGCTCCGGCTTTTTTTTTTACACCTCCCAAACAAGCTCGCTGATTCCTGCAGAAGGCTGCAGTGATCACATTTTGTGAATATCACAGCGTGCTGCATGCTGAGCAGACGCTCCATTTTGAAGAACAATTCCCGCTCCCCTCACCAGCACCTGTCCAGTGCTCTTTGCCTGCTAAGTGACGTGATGTTGCCCATGGGCAACTTTACGTAGCACCGACTTTGTCGAGTGCTCCTCTGCACTACGAAGCGGCGCCTTAGCCCTGCAGTGATGCTGTTTTGGTTGCGCAGTCTGCATTTTCGCTTTCCTCTGCTGCCCTCTGCTGTTTCGGTAGGGGCTGGGACTACCGGGACAACTGGCATTGCCAGAACGAAAGCCTTGAAGATCAAGAGACATTTTGAGATTTTACCACTAGAGGAAGGGTGCATGCGTGGCATATTAGTTTACCTCGCTAGTGCCTCACACCCCTCGCGCTGTGCTCCCTCACTGCGTTGCTCTGACACGAGCGACACGTAGAAGAAGCCTTGCTCGGTCCGCGTCAGCATCCAGTCGCGCTGTAGAAACTTAGCATGAACATCCAACTAGCCCGCCAACGCACTTTGGCCTTGCTCGGTCGTTGGCTGCATGCCAATGATGTCATTGCCGACGTCGTGTTACTTTGCCAAGGTGGGCGTAGTCACGACAACGGGCTAAGCCTACCCCTCTTCGCTGCCGAGAAGAGTGGGAAGGCCGAGGAGGAAACCGCAACCAGCCAAGCGGGTTGTTCAATATCCTGTAACTTCCTTATTACAGCACTTATTCGCAAAACTCTCGCGGCAGCATACAAGTACACAGTTATCTCTCCATCGTAAATTTTGGACTGCCGGGTTGTTTACTGGCCTTTTAAGCTTTACAAGTTTAAGCAGGAAATGAGACACCTGTCGCCAACACAGCTGTTTTTCTTTCTCCCAGCATACCACTCATTTCATTGCTGTAAGAAAAATTTGCCACGTTGCATAAGACCATAGTGCAGCCTGTCATGATTGTAATGAAATGAAGTTTGAAAACATCAACCTCCAAAAGAAAGAAAAAGAAAGATAAAGTAGAGGTTCACAAAATATAAACTCTAAAAAGCATTATCTTAATTCTTTTTCTCTAAAGTCAGCTAAGAAGGCAGACAAAGCTGCATCTGAGAAGAATAAGAAATGTCTAAGCCAGTAACTTTTAGTCTGATATATTAAGCTTATCTTATGTCCACAGCAGAAAGATAGAGTGCAAACAAAAGTTCCTTTCTTTCTTTCTGTATTTCTTTCTCTTTTTTTTTTTCAGCAATTTGATGTGGACACCAGCATTGTTGGCAGCTTTTTTCTAGTGATGTCAGCCATTTTCTCCATATGCTCTCCTCTTGTCGGTTTCATCTGTATGAAGACAGTAAGTTACACTTTAAAAACTTCAACCTTTGTTTATATCCTGCTTAACCGTGCATTTATGCTGCTTTGACAAAATGTGATACTTTCATTACTTATCTATATATATATATATATATATATATATATATATATATATATATATATATCCTATTTTCTCGCATATAACTGGCACCAAAAAACGGAAAAATGTCCTTAAAAAGTAGGTGTTCAAGTTATATGCAGGGGCGGTTTATATGCGAGAGAATAAGACATGCACGCACGGACGTGCGCACACGCGCACACACACGCGCGCACACACACACACACACACACCTGTATATATATATTTGTAGTGGGGGAGTTAATAGTAATCTGTGCGGAAGCCAAAAGCAAGGGTGCCCACCAAAACCTTTTAGCTTTTGGTTTATGTGAAAAAGCTCTCTTGATATGTTTCGTATGCGACATTTTGTTGTTATTCTTGGGTGCCATTGCTGAAGAGCACAATACTTCAACTTCTTAAGGGAGAAATAATCATTAGGGTGTTAACATCTGCTGCAGCTTCTTTATTAAAGTACCCAATTTCGGTAAAATGAACTATTTGCGAACTTTGAAAAATGCCATCTAATCATTAATGAAACATTTTGGAAGCAACCTTCTCAGCTTTCTAAAGAAGCTTTGTAAAGCTTACGATGTGTAATATTCTAATACTAGTAAAAAAATTGCGGAGTTCCAACAGTGATGTTTCAAAATTTCTGTGAATCGAAATGTCCATCAAACAGTCATTTGAACGCTATAAAACTAGCGCTATAAAGCAGTATGCATTTAGAAGTTGAGTGCACCAACAACAAAGCTACAACGTAATAACAGTTCTGGGTAATTAGTGCAAGGCTCCCGCAGACTGTGACGAGTGATATTGGTGCATGTATTTTGGAAGCCAGACAAGTAATGCTATAGTGGACAAGAATCGCACTGTGTGCATTGCTGGAGTACACATTTGCTCTTTGATTGTGCTCACTCACCACGAGGTACTGGACAAGAACCCAGCAGTTATACGCTAATTCGTTTGGTGGGGGGAAGGCAGTGGTTATATAAGCATATAAGCTTATTATAAGTTATAGTTTGAAAAGAAAAATATTACTGTAATTTACAAGCATTACATAAATTTGTGCACTTCATAGAGATTGTTCTTGACAAGATGGCCAGTGTGTTTGCCTGCAATTTGTCATCGTATAATTAATTGCTTGAGAGAAAGTTTGTGGTGCAATTAAGATAGTATACATGACAATGATGACAACAAACCTCATGCACTCTCTGTTGAGCTGCTCAGTATGCACTGTTAATAATAAAAGCAGCCCAAAAACAGTGGCACAAAGAGAGAGAGAGGAAAACGTATGGATGAGTTGCTACTTAATATTTATTTGTGCATGCAAAATATATACAGGAAGAAACTGAGGTGCAGGTAGGAAGGAATGGAGGCAGCCACAACAAATGCAAAGGAGAGAATGGGGAGTTAGATGAGCCCTGCCATCCAGGCAGCTGTATGCCCAACCTTGAAACTTGGAACCATAAACAGAAGCCAGATGCAAGAGGGGTCGCACGCTGGGACAGTCAAAACAAACATGGAGGGGGGAAGGGTAGACGACCTGGGATGTAAACATGGAAACCTGTCACATAAGAGTGCCTAACCTTGAAAACCTGAACTGTGAGATGTGGCTGAACTACAGGGAATTTGAGTACAGGAGTGGAGCGAAAGACAGATGTGGGCTCCAAATGGCAAGCAAAGGACAGGTCTGTCATTGGGGCATAGCAAGGAATTGTGGACGTAGCAAGAGAGAAAAAAAAAAATGTAAAAGAAAATAGAACTATTCAGAGAGGAAAATAACTGTCCAGCTAGGTGACCTCTTTTGATGAGAGAAACACTTGATTGATGGCTTGCTCACGAGTAGCTCTCAATCTGTATCATGTTGGTCTAAAATATCTTTAGAGTATGCTGATCTTTGTGATCCAGAATGAGTGAGATTCAACGGCGTACAAGTGTGGGCTATGTGGTTTGAAGGTGCATAGTGCAGAAGACAAAGCACGATAGTGCGATTGTCTGTGCTCCCCTCTGTAGTGAACTCGCACTGAACTTGGGATGAGTCGACGAAAGTGGCAGCACAAGGCTAGGTTTTTAAGACATCCAAAGAGATTGTACAAGTCAGATTAAGGCATCCAAACGAGACAGAAGTTCAGGGGAAGATGGAAGCTGGAAGAGACGAAAAAATTGTGCAGTTGCTGAAGAAAAAAATCTGCAGTTGCCGCCCTGACAAAGAGAAGTCCAGTTGTTGAAACGTTGGCTACTGCAAAATTCCCTGTTCAAAAATTTTTAATCGCAATTAAGACGGTGGTATTTGGTGAGCCACTCTCTCGCGACACCAAGCAAAACTTGTTGCATGTTTGTGTTCTATGACACCATCTTGCTTACAGAATTCATGTTCCCCTTTCAATATAGGCATTGCTTGTGTGAAGAGGAGAACGCAATGACCACTCTCACTTTTCCTGCGAATTGTTTTAACGAGAGCTACAAACATGTGCCTACAATATCCAACAATACTGCAGTTCCTGTTCTTCTCAATACCCCTGCCTCTAGAGTTCCAACACATGGAGAGTAGCTTCTCAGCAACACTGCACAGGTAGTCGGGAAAGCTGGATGTTGCTGGCTTAAGTAGCTGCTAACCGAAGCTCGCTTGAATTTCAGTAGGGGACAGGAGGTCGAGATGGGGTTCTTGAGGGCTCTAATTACGATCCCCGACTTCATGTGTTTGGAGTGAGGGATGTGTATGATGGAAAGCCTTCTTGTGCTCGTGGAGCATAAAGCGAGCACTATTCATCCTTGCACTGCATAACTACAAGTCAACAAATCTTATCTAGCCATGGTTACAGAACTTCATGGTCAACTGGAGTGGAACATTGCAAATATCTGCTCAGCCTATAAAGGCTACCAGGAAGTTGTCACATAGCGGAGCATCCAACCAATTTCCCTGACAATGTCCGAGTCATGGGCAGTCTCTTGGATTTCTCTCTCCAAAGTCAACAACAGACAATCACCAAGGGAAGGCACAAGGCCAGAGCCAGTACAAACGGCCAACCTCTGCACAAAGGGTTCATTGTTGAACGAGACAACAGCAGTATGGAGATAGGACAGCAAATCGAGAAAACTGCCGACGTTGACACCACAGTAGTTATGAAACCTTGTTGTGCCACACTTGTCAATTGTGTAAATCTTTGTTCAAACACGGACAGTCTAGCCAGAATAGAGGATGCACCGAGAAGAAACTGGTTGGTGCAAGTAAACATTGCATCGACAATGCCACATGGTTTATTTACACAGTAGCTCGCTGGATGCACAGCAACCAAATGCCCTGTGTAACAGCACTGCCCATGCTAAGGGAAAATGGAATTGCTCACACTTTGCAGGAGGCAGTTTGTCTTTTTATGTTTTTGTGGCATCAGTTGTAATGGGGTTTTGAGGCTCTGGAATCAATAATTCGTCAAACCTTCAAAACAAGCCAGCCAAGCGTGAAAAGCAAAAAGCTTTAAACACAGCAAGAGCCTCCACATCTGGGCCTAAAGAATGATTTTGGCAGCATATGAGAAGTAATCTAATGGGTGAATACAGTTATTTGAGGGAAAAAAAGCAGGTAAAAAAAATTGTGGTCTTCACTGTAGGGAATGCTTGCTGTTGTCGCATTAAATGAAGTCAGAGCCAAGGGAACCACCATGTTCAGAAAAGTCCCCCCCCCCCCCCTAGAAGGGTTCACTAGTAAAACTTCACTTTGCAGGCTAAAAAACTAATTCTGTGGCTGCATTTCGGTATGCCGTACTGTGCAGCAAAAAAAATTAAATAAGAAAAAATCTCTATTTTTGTTTCCTACTTGTGTACAGGAACAACGGATCCCAATTATGATTATTGGTTTGATCATAATGGCTGGGGCACAGATGTTCATGGGGCCGGCACCCTTTTTGGGCATACCCAGGTAAACCCACAGAACTTCCGTTCTTCTTCAAAAGTGCTGTGAGCTTTTCCTTTCGGTGTTTTTCGACAGCTTCTATTGTAGCATGGCATGCTATGATTGTTTTCCAAAGCCGCCTGCAAAGCCAGCACTTTTTGTGAAATTGTTCAAATGTCATCTAAAGCACTGAGATATAGCTGTGTTTGCTAAGACATGTATTAATGTCCAGATGCATTAGAAAACTACAGCAGATCCAGTACATTGTGGGAATCAATTTGATGCGAAGCAGTCCACGAGTAGCTGCACATGCTGCACTTTGAGCCTTTGTAACCAAGTCTTATGAGGTGGATTGACGTCATTGTGCAAATTGAGTAGTGTGCATATCGTGGGATTACCAGGCACTTGGAATAAACTGGTATCTAAATGGTAGCTAATTTTATGACATAACACCAGCACTCACGTTACAGCACAGACGTCACTTTTATCGAAACGAAAGGTAAGCAGCATTTGTTGGAGTGTTCCTGCAAGGACGAGCAACGATAGACCATAGCTTGGTGAGCCATAGGAGTAGCATATGTAACCGCTTGTGTGCTATGCTAAAATCGCCATCTATAACAAACTGTATGTATTTTCTTGTTTAATCTGCACAAAGTGTCTTATAAAGTTTTCTATGTTTATTTTCGCTGTCCTGGGTTGATATAGACTGTGAATCACTTGTGACACATACCTGCATACTGTGGGGCCATGGTATGTGGGCATGTGCCACATGTGACTGTGGGAAAGAGTTTCATGACATGCGACAGCTGTGTTATGTTATTCATGTAATAACCTGTTAGTCATGTTCGCCAGTGCCCTCATGCCCTCCTATGCCAATTTCGGTATATACCAAGTTAAGCAGATGACCACAAGAGCACCCAGACATTGGCAGCGAGAGAGAGAGAGAGAGAGATAGAAACAGTCAGAGTGCCTTTGGTTTGCTAAGAAATGATCAGGATTTAAAAAGCAGCGAATCCAGAGATTGGATACACACTTGTGTCTGTTTCCACTCTATAAGCTCACATCTTTCTATTACACATTCCATCAAAGCTAAAGAATCCATAGAGAAAAAGTAAACAAACCCTTGATTGCAACAGAGAAGTCAACGTATTGGTGAGCGAAGCTCATGGGCAAATGTAGGCTGACGCCATGCTCGAAAATTCAAGTCACAAGGGGCAAGGTAAAGTGTAGTACACAATTGAGCATGAATAGTATATTGAATTATTAAATTATACCAACATAAGGTGTTTGTTTCATATATCATCATGCAGAGAGTATGCATTCATACAGTCAAACCCTGATGTATCAGTGATTAAGGGGATCGCAAAATAGTTTGATATACTGATAGTTCGATAGAAGAGAGTTTAGCCTAGTTCCTTTCACTACTTATATCCTTCATCGCATTGCACAGCTGTTGTGCAGCGAAGTTTAGCTGAAATAAGACCCTGGCTGAAAGAGCAATCCACAGTTTGAAATGTACGCCTTGCTCATATTTCCTCCTTGGTCTCTAATTTTACTCACAATCAGTGCCTTGTCCAACAGTATAATCATTCATAACAGCCACTTCATCAACATTCATATTTTCAACATTGCAGAGGTGATTGTGGCACCATTAGAAAAAAACATACTTGCAGAGGAGTGTGTGCGCGTGTGTGTGTAACTTTGTTATGACGAGGTTTGATTGTAGTAAAGCCTTTTAAAACGTCTTGATACCAGCAGCGACAGCGAGTCTGAGTGTGCAAGCTCCCCGCACTTTGGCTCACATCTCAGTGAAGTAATTTAATAGTTCAAGTTAAAACAAAGGCAAGGAACTATTACATTAAAGAACATCACAGCATCTCCAGGCATTAGGGTTGTGAGTGGAGCTCACATCATGTTTGTACCTCACTTTAGCAATGCATTGCACATTTTTGTTTCAGCAACCTCTGGGCCACTCTGGCCACAGTTGCAGTCCTTGGGGCCTCTTTTGCCTTTGCCTATGTACCCACGATGGAAAGCATGATTCGAGCTGCAACGTAAGTACAACACATATGGTCAGATCTCAGTGAGAATGTGATACTGTTATTAAAACCCTTAAAATATCGTGGTTAAGTTCTGTGAGGTCAATATATAAATTGGTCAGCATATGCTTACAATGTGACTGTGCTTTCCTCAAGTTACTGACCCAAAGTGCTCATATATTAATTTGTTTGCATGCCATGTGAATGCACTTGCAGTGTACTTGCCCATTCTAGTTCTCCAAAGGACACTTCAAGATCAAAATTAAACACTAAGGCTGAAATACCCGCCACGGTGGTCTAGTGATTATGGTGCTCGGCTGCTGACCCGAAGGTCGCGGGATCGAATCCCTGCCACGGTGGCGGCATTTTCGAAGGAGGTGAAAATGCTTGAGGCTCGTGTACTTATATTTAGGTGCACAGTTAAAGAACCCCAGGTGGTCAAAATTTCCTGGAGCCCTCCACTATGGCGTCCCTCATAATCATATCGTGGCTTTTGGCACATTAAACCCCAACTATTACTATTAATAGCTGAAATGAATTACAACCACCGTGATGTAGATTTGCTTCATCACCAATTTGCAAACATGCTACACCAATAAAATTCCTAATACACACTTCACGTTCACTTGCGAGTGTGAAAGCCGAAAGACTTGCATTTTGTTTCTACAGCTGATTTCGCTACATATTGTCTTATTGCAGTAGTGCATATCACTCCCCTATTCCCTCTCTCTCTTTATTTCCTTCTTTCTATCTCCTCGTTAACAACTGCACTCCAGGCATCGTATCTTCTTCAACTCAGTGACTAGTCAAGCTTTCTGCAACCAATTGAAGTCTTGCACACATTTTATTCTGTTGCAGTTCTGGTGGCATGGAAGAGGACATTGGAACATATGCCCTCGTGTCTGGCTGGTGGAACTCCATGTATTCCTTGGGGTATGTTTGGGACAATTGGGAGCTTTGTTTTCTAAAGTGCAATCCTCCCTCATCGGCTACTTGGGCAAATGCTGTACAACAAAAAAAGTTGTGTTCTTAATTTCCAGTGGTCTTACATGACAGCAGATATCACCAAGAGTGATTCACGCACCAAACCATACTTTCCCTTTTTCACTGCACAAATTAACGTGATGTTTAAAGAATGCAAAAAAAAATGAGAAGCTAACTTCAGTACATCACATTGACAGCAGAAGGCACGGAATGATATGAGGCGACTGCTAAGCACTCCAAGACCCTCAGCAAATAGCAGAAAAGTCCGTGCTACGTTAAAGCAGTCAACAACAAGCCTCTGACAAAACACACTCTTTGTTTAACTATTCCCGTCTCCTAGTTAAAAAATTACTGGCAGATGGTAGTTTCACCAGTTTCCATCTGCCAAGGGCACTTTCATTTAGCCATGCAAATACCACGACAGCCGTCACTCGTATGCCTCATGTAAAGGAGAAAGAAGGGGCAAAAAGCGATGATCATGCGTAAGCTGAAGCTCAAGTGTAAAAGTTAATTGGTCACATTTTAGCTTGTTCATTAGCTGTTCTTACATGTAAAGGTGTTCACTTACACTCACATGAAAAAAGCACACCTTTTCAACTTACAAGCACTGTCGAGGGTCCTCTCACATCCCAGTGATGTGCGTTGTTGCAGTGAAGTGATCGGGCCATCAGCAGGGGGTGTCCTGTTGGACTTGATTGGCTTCCCTTGGGCCAGCACAGTTGTGGCAGGAGGATCTCTGCTGACTGTAAGTTTGCTTGTGCTACTGTGACATTACATTTACTAAATACCATTCACTATCTGTGTTGGGGCCTTTCTACTTTCTGCAAGCAACAATCTGTCCTGTGCTGTTACCGTACTTCGAAACTCCAGTTTCAAACTGGCAAAACATAGCAAAGGGACTGAGCAATGTACTTAAAGGAGTACTGACACGATTTTGAAGTGCAGCGAAACGGACGTTTTTTGGTTTTCTTGGCATGTAGTGTTAACGATCTCCCCACACCGCATCCGGGAAACACGTATAAATATTTAAGTTTGATTTTAAAGTTTTTATCTCCCAGCATCTGCAAGGCAGCTTCACCGCATGGAGAGCCCTATGACGTTTCAAGTCAGCTAACTTGGTTTGCGAAATCTGGGTTCTGCATGCAGCCTAAATCACAGAAATTGCTGTCGGAGGCACTGGACGACAGTTCACTCATCATGAACCACGGTCGACTGACAGCAAAGGACAGCATATTTCGTGGGTTGCAGTCTGCCCGTGACGTCACGCGCAGACTTGACACGTCACTATGAAGCCGCCCTCTCGAAACCGAAACCGAAACTGCTGGTTGAAAAAAGCGGTATTAAAAATATATGCAATGCATCCCCAGGCACCACGACACTCTTTTTAGGGTTCTCGACACCCGTGCTTTCATTTAGAACAACAACCCGGAAAATTTTAACATTCATGTCAGTACTCCTTTAAGAGTCAGGGCAAAGTACTACATCATCGGAAGTCTAGTCTTTTGTATGCAATTTTTCTTTCTGTTTGTGCTGTTTCTAAGCACGGATACCAGCCATATCACTCAGATAGCTGGCATATACATTAAAACTGCTATTGCTCTTAAAGCTTCAGGTCCACACATTAGAGCACATACATGTTGTATGTAAAAAATGTCTTATATGCATCTTACAACATAAGCTGTCGGCAGAATGTGTCTAGAAATACATAGCAAGTATGTGTCAAATGCAAGTACTAGTGCGTGCTTGCCGGTCAGCCAAATTACAGATAAAATATAAATGCTGTGATATATTACCAGTCACCAGTCAAATTACACCGATGAGGGGGTTTTTAACATAAACTTAAAAGCTCAAAGCATATGCGCTCCACCTCACTTGGAATGAAGCCGTTCGAGCCGATAATCAGATCCACTCGAGCACAAGGCCATGGCCAATTAGCTGCCATGACACGTACAGAAACTTAATTGGAAATGGCAGATTACCACGTGGTGTGATATGGGCATGTTTATGTGCAAAGTTACCATGTGTCGTTGGGACAACGCGGGGATGTGTGCAAAGTTTTGAAATGGTTTTGTCAAACTGCAGTGAAGCTGTGATGGTGACGACGGCAACCTTGTCACAGACTGAATCTTTCCCTTGCAGGCCTTTGTAGCAACCCTTTACTGGTGTTGCGCGTCTCGAACTGAACCCGAGTCCTTCTGGCACAAGGGCCAAACTTCATCAAACAGCAGTACTGAAGACAGCAGCAGTGTCGTTTCTGAACCACTCGGAGAGACAACAGCACTTCTTGGGAAACAGAAGAAAGATTTGCACTACAACTCTCTGTAGCCTTTTGCAACATACAATTTAGCTAGAAGAGCACAATGAACAAGGTTAGATGACTTTGTATCACAGTAGGTTTCTATGAACAAAATGTCACGCTAATAAGGGAGATACGCAAGCAGGAATGCTTTTTCTTTTCAATTAGAGCACTGCCTTGTTGACACTTGACTTTCACATGCTGAGGCTGAATTTTAGAGCGCATTTTGTTTAATACCATGTTTGGATGCAGTACCTGATTGTTTTCTTCAAAACAGGTGAGCCATACACATCCATGGTGCTACTAGAACGCTTTATGAGGAAGTAATGGTGGTAATTTGGTAATTTCTATCCTGAAAGCAAAATGCCACAAAGAAGACATGCTGTAACTGGGGCTAGTCCTGTGCCTTGTACTACAACAATGCACTGTAAGGAAACTAAGAAATCGGAGCAGATGCAGCAAGGAGCACCGTTCACCATGGTTGTTAATGATGTCGCCAGTCTTCCAAGACAAAAAAATATTTGACATCTTGACAGCTTATCATGTAAGTTGTGTAACATTGATGTGTTCCATACCAAAAAGACATGTAAGGTAGCCAAACATGGTGCTAGACAAATAATATGCACAAGTAGATGCCTCCTCTGTGCGAAATTTCAGCTTAAACAAGGGAGTGGTTTGGTCGGTGAAGCCATCCCTTATCAACACAGAGTCAGGCAGCTTACACAAGGGACAAAAAGACAGGCTTCGGCTCAAAAGCAAACCTGCACAAACAAATGGGGAAGTGGGATTTAGTTGCAAGTTCATATTTACTAGAATGTATATAGGCAACCCGTAAATAATATAAACAGGCAGACGTGTGTCCAAGTGGATAAGCGTGCTTGATATGTGTCATTAGCGACACCATTACCAGTGCCCCTTTGAGATTACTTGCAGTTGCACAACAGGAACGCTTATTTCCTCAAATGTCTCAGTATGAAGCTTATGAAGTTGCATGCTTCAACAGTTGCAGTGAGAAACATAGCGTGCCGCATGTATCAAAGTATAGTGTCACTACAATGCGCCATTTCACATTTGGCCACTATTGCCAATTTTCTGCGAGTATTCAAGAGAATATTGTAGCAATGCTTTAGTACAGGCAAGCACTGCATGTTATGCTCAGAGATTTTTAGCACTTTCAATGCATAGAGTGGATATTTTAGATTTTATTATTTTATGATATATGAACAAGGAGAAACTTCCTGCACAGTTGCTTGAAGTCATATTGCGCCTTAATGCATTCAGTTTTTAGGTTCTAGAGAACAGGTTTTACCCAGTAGACATGTGCATATTGCATGGAATACTGTATTTACTGAAACCTCTGCATCAACATTTCCTGGACAAGACCCAAAAGTGTAGTCATGGCTGCATACAGCTATTCAACATCAACCTCTTTGCTCAGCTTGCAATTCCTCCAGTGTCGATTACACTGTAGTAGTATTCGAAGACAAGATAAGTGCAAGTGGAATGTTCTGATGTGTAAATGTGCATTGCCAACTTGGCTAAGAATACATCTTATAATGGCTGCAGACATGCTTATGAAGCCTTGAATGAAAACACTTAGGTTCTTCATCTATTTTTCATGGCTGATATTTTGGGAGGGACATTCACTAGTAGGACAAATGTTTTATAGCTTTATTTTTTACAAAATACCTATCTCGTGATGTATCATGTGTCGACATAGCCACGATGGAATATTAAAGAAAGACAACACTAAGAGAATGTTGCATGCATGTCTTGAGCAACTTGTAAATTACTTTGCAGTGTGCTTATTTAGCTACTTTGTTATGATGCACTCCACATTTTCAAATGTTTATTGTAGCTGCACTTCAACATGAAAAGTATTCAGGATTACCTAGTGCATTTGTTCTCATAAACTTACATTTCTTGTAGTCCTTTCTTTTTGTTTATAAAGAATGAAGGCTTATGAAGTTGTTGGCAACTCCTCCAAAAACTATTACATGTAAGGGTTGCATCGAAGTTTGCGAATTGCCACTTTTATTGGTGTCAGTAGTAGTTTAAAGCATACAAGTGACAGGAATATGACCTCTCTGATGTATCACAGAGTATGTAAACAGGATGTCTGTACCTTTTCCATAAAATCCAATTTTCCACAAACCCGAATCAAAGGTGTGGGTGACTTCTACTCTAGTTTACATATTTTCTAACATATATATTATATATTCAAAGTCAAAGTATAGCACATCAGTATGTAAGTTCCAATTTCGTTCTACATGAGGCAGCTTTTCACTAGAACCACCCACCTGCTTTCATTACCACAAATCATGACATCTTCCATTCAAAATGATCATTTTTAGTATTGAGCAAGTTCACACACATCTCTGTAAAACCCAGTGACTCTGACAGCAAGATACAAAAGGATGCCACTGTGCATGCATGCACCTAAAACCATAGCCAATCTCTTTCTTTCTGTGCTTACTGAGACCACATACCTGCCACGAAAGCCAGTATATCGGTGTTGAATGCCCTAAAGCAACTTGGGCCATATGAGGTGCCATAATGGAAGACTCCGATAATTTCAACCACCTGTGGGGTTCTTCAATGTGCACAGGCATCACAGAATACATGAACCTCCAGCATTTCACTTCCATTGAAATGTGATTACCACAGCTGGGATTGAACCCACGTCTATGGGGTCAGCAGCTGAACCTTGTAACCACCGAGCCACCGTGGTGGCACCACAACACCATTTACCCCAGTACCTAATGCAAGTTGCAGAGCTGCATTAGCAACTTTGCCATTAAGACAGCAAGAAACAACAGCTGCAACAGATAAACAACCAATCGACAATATAAGCCAGTTAAAACTCTCTTGTCCTCCTAGTATGCCTAGGCTGTTCTTTGAAACATTGAGAACACTGCAACTCAAGCATGCAATGACTGACTGCTCTGCCAGTTGGCTCGTAATCACTTGAAAAAGAAAGAAAAAAAGCACTAGTGGATAAGATGATGTGAGGAGCACACAGACATAGCTCTGTGTTTGTGTGGTCTTGTTTCATCTAACTTGGGAACAATATGTTGTTTTCAAGTAACCAGGAACATAGGAACATCATCCCTAATGCATTTCGTGAATCACTTCGGAGCTTAAAAGCAAATGACCCACTTATAATCATACTCCAGGGAAATAAAAAAAAAGCTAAAACAAATTGCTTACACGAACTGGTTTTCAGCACCACTACTGTTGTACCTATCACGTTAACTCAACATCACTTTAACATAATCTATGTCATCTCAAGAACCACACGCAGTTGCTCTGCATTATCGCAGAGCAATCAGCATGCGAGTACATGTAAGCGTTCATCTCATGGCAACATACTTGCCATCATGCAACTGCCTCATTTAGAAAATTTCATAGTTGCAATGTATGTCGCATGTGCAGCTGCCACTAAACAGTAATCTGATTTCACCATTTCTACTTAAAAATTGTTTTTGAGGTATTTGAAAGTACACCCATAAAGAAAGATATTACCTGGGGATTCCATAATAAAACATTTCCTTGCCTGCCTCCAAGTGTAACTTCAGACTGGGGACTGCAGCCCAAACTTGTCATTGCAAACTTTCCAGCGTACCTGTGAAATAAATTTTCTTTCCGCAAGCCTTTGTTCTGTATACTTTTGGACTGTAGTTACAATGCCTTTTCAAGGGCTTTAGTGCATGTGCAGATGCCACCACATTGTAAACCTTTACCAACTCCGAATATCACCTATGCAAGCCTCTCAAGAGTGTTTCCAAGTATTAGCTGTGATGCGCAAATTACTTCCTCAAACTGCTGCACAAGATGGAAGCATACGCTCGCTTTCAAACAAGCAACTGCACCTTTTATACGTATACATAGAAACATGTTGTAGTAATAACACAAACTTCGAACTATCTTGTCGCATTTGTGGCAAGAGTTCCCGCAGAAAAGTTTTGTTTGTTAATAATCAAAGGTCTCTTTGTCATTGCAGTAAAATAGCTTGTTACCTGCTAGCCTACAGCACCTCAGTTCTCATCAAACTAGAATTGTAGCTTTGCAAAGCAATAAAGTGCTGTTTCTTGCTTCATCTATGTTACCTAATATTGAAATTCCTGAGGCATCTAAGTGCTACAGGAAAGCCGGTGCCTTAAATTGCGGTTTATTTAAATGTTAACAAGCAACGGTGCTGATTCCATGCAAGCAGTGTTGTCACAGGTGCCTCACTGCAGACTTTTGGAATGTATATCTTTTTCATATGGAATGCTGCGATACAAACAAGTTGTGGATGTAATGGTACATCGAACTATGTTATTTTATGCACTTGTGTTCTGTGAACACGCAACATGTTTTGATTGCGAGCACACACCACTAGCCACAGAAGTGCGTTGCTCTGCTCACTCGGGTTCAGATCTGTGACACTTTTTCCTGAAATAATCATTTCGTATTCCACAGCATAAAAGCACAAGATGTGATGTTACATTGGGTTACGTTAACGCACACCTACATTTCTCTTTCATATGTGATGCGCTTTTTCTTGGTCATGGATGTGAGCAGCAAGATGTGTACTTATACCTCTATAGTGTTCGCAACACAGCCTGCTATGGATGAAATGGGGAATGACACATTTCTTGAGCCGATAGTGAAGAGTCCAACGGAATCCCGTATGGTCGGGGACAAACATAGATAAATAAAAGAAAATGCCAACAAAGGTAAAAACACAGATTCAAAAGCAGTTTAGGCTCCCGCATGGGAGCCTTTTAAATCTTAAATGTCTTTTAGTTTTAAACATCTTTTAAATTTGTTTTTACCTTGGTCGGCGTTTTTATTTTATTTAACTTTTCTTGAGATGTGCACACATGCCACCCAGTGCCAGATAGCAGGCACAGGAGAGCTCAGACGCAAACTTGCAACATTAAAATGAGCAGGAAACTGCTATGGTCGCTGCACTAGTGTGATGAATGCTTCCATACCTGGAAAGCACACAGTTTCATTTTTTTCCAAATGTAGACAGTGAACTGTAACTGCTTGCTTTCTCAGATAATACAGCATTTTGGTGTGTGTTTCGTAGACATGTCGGTGAGGGCCTACAATGTTGAAAGGACAAGCAGCAACGGTTTCAAAACAGCGAAAGACAGCTACAGCTGGGTTAATTTATTATACCCATATTGTGAGAATATAAACTGCAAGCAAAATGCTTGACAAAAGCTGTGGAGAAAGTACAAAGATCAAAGTCAGTTTATCACATACCGTAGCATATAAAAATGTATATTGAACAGGGCCGCACCTCAGGAGGAAGGAAAAAGAGCATACATTCATGGTACTATAGGGTAAGTTCCATGTACATAAAGTTCACCATCACATAGAAAAACAATAATAAAATGTGGATAGCAAATGAAGACTGCAGAGAACAGATGAAAGGAAAATTTCCGACGAAACAAGTTTATCTTGCTTTTAAATGGCACTAAGCGCTACAGCCAAAGAATTTTCATGCCAAATTTCATCAGGGATTAAAGAATGCCCATCTATAAAACTAACATTAAACCCAGAATGCCAGGCTGGGGGGACAAGCAGCAGTGCACAATTTGGAAACCCAACAGTAAACTGCAGAAATATTTGTTTTTTTCTCAATCAATGTGACCTGTTGCCAAAGCTTAAGAAAGTAACAGATGACCTAAAATAACTCGAAACTTAGGTAGTTATAAACGTGAATTGCAACAGCCCTATTGGCTCTGATACAGTTGGGTGTATTTCATATTCTCATACACACAACTCAACACTTGATGTTTTTTTCAGAATGAACAGTACTGTTTTTGTTTTTGAAAGCACCTAAAACAAATGCAGACGAAATCAAAACAGGGTTCACACACAATTCTGTCTTGAAATCTCAGGTGGTGACAAGGCTATGAACCTACAGCCAAACATGCTATGAACAGATGAGCATTTTAGGAAAAGGTAATGAGTGCCTACTGACAAACTTATTTTGCCAACGTGGATTTTTGGGCTAGTTGGTTACATGCTTCAGAATGGGGCATAGCGCTAACACACATGGACGAGGAAGAGACAACAGGACAGGCGCCTGTCCTGTTGTCTCTTCCTCGTCCGTGTGTGTTAGCGCTATGCCCCATTCTGAAACTATTTTGCCATGTTGACAAAAAAATCTTTTATAAACCGACAGTGGGCTTAACCCAAACACATTTATGCCAATTTCCATTTCTACAGAGCCAATCTCCAAGGGCTGATCCGAATTATTACAAAGATTAAGCTTTTACATTATCTTCTACAACAAGTGTGGCATGGTAATGCAGCTTGCCAAGGGGTAGTCAAAATTATTCATGAATGATTTTGCTTACTTTCAAGAGATTGTCACTTTCAAAGCTCATTATATTCATCTGTTATCTCGTTATAAAGCCATTCGTGGCCTTAGTGCAAGACAAGGTCAAACATCATCATAACAACATCGCGTCTGACATAAAAATATTGTACTTATAAGTGTGCATGCATACATGCTGACACCACCACAAAAAAAAAATCGTGATCGGATGTGAGCTAAAGAGAAAAACTGAAGCATGATGCCTACAAAAGGTAAGCAAAGGGTCACCCATCAACTTTAAATGCCTGTGTATCAATTTTCATGCCAACAGACGGCAGATCGATGAAACTTAACAAGCGATATTTGGGCCATTGTTAATATGTAACCGTATGAGTGGTGTGATCATACAGAGAAATGGCTGGCTTGACGTATGCATGCCATTTCGAGTTGCTGCTTACTTCGCATGTGACATCTTTTCCACCAGAATGCATATTTAGAGCTTTTGGTAAACAAATATTTGCTTTGCTGTAATCAGTATTGACACAAGTATTGCATATTGTCTTGTTTCTTTCAATGAAATAAGAGCATGGCAGTTATATTGAGGTTAAACTGTAGTCAGTTGCACAGTATGTCTAGCAGCATGTTATAAGTGTGTTTGAGCCAGTCAGTCGCACAGCATGTCTAGCAGCACTGTTATAAGTGTGTTTGAGCCTTCTCTAATCATACAGTAAAAGGCCCTACTCCATATCCTGAAGCAGACAAGCAGGCCATCCTCCTTAGAGACTGCCTCTGTCAGAATGAGCAGAACGCCCTGCTCCATTCCACAAATGACTGCAATGCGAGCCACAACGAATACCGCATAAAGAACCATGCTAAATACAAATTGTCACAGAACATATCCTTCGGAAGTAAATTGGCACCAAAATTGTAACAAGGAGTGGGGAAAGAACATTCAGCAGCGACCTACAATCCCATCCACCTATATTTCAGGCAGGCATCAAAAGCTGCGCTCGCACTGAAATAGAACACCCACCGAAAGACCTTTAGCTCAGTATCTCCCACAGTCCACTCTGCTCACGCTTCGTTCACTTGGCGGATAGCCATGTCAATTTCACATTTGATACAAGCACTAATAACAAGCAAAATGAACGCATGTCACATTGCACTTAACTTGGCGCACTCATCACATTAAAATTACATCCTACCATTAACTGCCAGTGTCAATAATGTGTACATGCATTGCAGTGATCCAACTAGGCAGAGTGGACCGAAAAGAGTGAGCTAAAGCTGTCTAGTAACAAACGCCACAACTTCATTCAGACAGCTGAATTTGAGTGGAAGTTTCAATTCTTCCCCTCACATACAAAAAATATGCATCGTATTTATATATGTATACATGTATTCATATAGATGTAACTTCCCTCTTTCCTTTCTGATCCCCTTTGCTATACAGTTCTATGTACAAGCAGTATAAAGTATGCCATGCTATATGTTAGTATGCTCTGCAAAGTAATGCAAACTGCGCATAAAAATTGCCACTTCTTACACTTGTAACACACAGATCACTCTTGCATTCTGGGCCATTAAGCAATCTGGATCTTAAAGCATTGAAATGTGAGCCTGACCACCAGAACTCCTTGTGTGACGTAACAACCACACACAAAAAAAAAAAGTTTTCTCAGCTGCGCTGCTTTATCACGAGAAATATTCGGTTGTAAACTATCCCAAACAAAGCTGTGAATATTTTGTCAGTTATGGCATCTAATAATAATAAAAAAAAAACTTGTAGCAATATTTGGGGAATATCTGTTAACGAAGAAGCCCCTGAACATGGGGCAAGTTCCATAACCTTCTCCACGAGTACAAATGCCATATGCTATCGCTTAGTTTATTACAAAGTGAAATCGCTCGACTGATGCAATTTATCTTCTCTTTTTCCCCTTTCTGTTTCAGCACAATAGGGCAGCGTGCAGACCCTATTTTGGGCTCTCAATGTTGATAGTACTCTCCAAGCACATCAAAGCCAAATATTTCAGCAAGTCAACATTAAGTAGAGACTTCTAAACAAAACACTTACTTCCTGACCAAAAATATGCAAATATTTTCCCATCGTATAGTGAAAAATGCATGATACGTGTGATCATTACGCTAGCATTATGTAAGCAATATGGCCCTGAAACTGCAAAGAAAAGTTGATTACATAGCTATGACCGCGTGTGCTATTTTTGTTCATGCAAAAACATAGAGAACTGTAACAAAAATGGCATTTCTTGTTCAACAACAGGAAATTGCCTACTGTAACCCTCTGCCGTGAAAATTGGCATATTAGTGAGCTGCTCTGCAATGACTGCACAAGCATATCTAGCATGGTGGCAACTAAAACTTTTCTTTCATTGACTTTGGCACTGAATCCGGGTGTTGCAAAAACAATTGTAAAAGCCATCTAGGCAATCTCAACTACAACATCACTTTTTTGCATGCAGTACACATACAAAGGGCACTGCTTTTCTTTTTTTTTTAAATGGTTTAAACGTCCCCAGCAGACAACACAGAACATGATTATTCTGCACAAGCTGAATCATCCATCTTTATATAACTGAGATTTCAATATAAACTCCCACGAAAAAAAAAAAAAATAGCGGAAGATCAACAAATTTGGCAACTTTCCGAAGCCCTACAGCCACTGGAAGCAGGCGGATGTACGGACATAAAAAGGACGCTTGCAAACAACAGCAGTAAAAGGTAGCTCATGCTCAAAAGAAAAAGAAACAACGGTTTAGAACCGGCACCGATAATTTCACCACGCCAGCCAGGAAAAAAACAAACCTGGCAAGAGACGCAGCTTGGCTGTTCTACGAATAAGAGTAACAGCGTAAAAAAATCAATAAAACAATCTGGCATTGTATACATGTGTATATATATAATATAAAGAAACGATGGCCCTTATGTTGTAATACGTGAGCCTGGCTCCGAACATGATAATATGCCAACAAGTGGGACTAATCTCAACACAACTAAACACAGTGTGGCCTTGACAGTGTTACTTTTGAGAAAGAAGACGAAATGCCAGGACTTTCCCAACACGCGAGGCTGACGTGATGGCCCAACAAATCTCACTATAACAGAACCTCATGCAAACATTAATAACCTCACTCCAGAGAAGCTGCACTGATGCAATAAGTGTAATACGCTAGGTTACCCAGCGCCAAATGTAAGGTAAGCGCTCAATAGGTACTCTACAAAATAAAATGGCATCCACCAGCAACGATAACATGCTACATCCCGACAACAGTGAGAAGTGTCACTGTGAGATGGGAAACGAGCATGCGGGGAGCTTTAAAGAAAACAAAATAAATTGCAGAGAGGCTACAGCCAAGCACGATGTTTAGTATGCACAAAAAGTTAACCATAAGAAAGCCTAGAAACAAACAGTGATAGCTTACGCTCTTAGATTCGTTGTCATACGTACACATTGAGTGCATGAGTTCCCACACATAGCCAGAACACTAACAATTTTCAGGTCACATTTCTGGCATGCTGTTGTGCTACAATAATAGCTAAGCCTTGCGCAAATTTTATGTCTTGAACTGCACTCTACAACCATGCCTAACACGCACTCTGGAAAAATCCACATCACTCTTTCAGTGCCAGATATGTACACAGTGCTACAAATGAGTCACAAATCCACACTCCAGGCTTTCGAAAATGAGACCAAGGACTCTGTTTCTACAGGAAATGTCCAAGCAACTGCGGCAAAGGCAAGAAATGTTGAAAGCCGCCGACGGGGTAATTCATGCCACAGGAACGAAACACACACTGGATGGCCTCGCGTCAGTCATTGTTAATAGCTTTTGCTATGGAAAGAGAACAGTGGTCCTTCATGAAGAAGGCCAGTATCAAAATAAAAAGTAGAAAGGTGTTCGAATTCAGGAAAGATCTAGACTGCTCACAGCACTATAAAACTGCAGTCTCTTCTAATTCCTTGTTTTTTCATGCCTAAAACCAGTTTCATTCCAGCTAGTGCACTGACAGAGTGTAAGCGCGCAGTTAATATTAATAGTGGCAGTATATAAACACTGGATTTAACTATAACAATTCATGCAATCCTTCAACTGCCGCCAATTTGTACGGTATACTTTCTGAGCGAGAAAGATTTACTTTCTAGCTTTCTTTTATTCCCTTGCTAAACAGCCCGAATAAAGGACATGCAAATCAATTTTGTCATTAAAAGAATGTGCTGTGAATGGGGTGCCACACAGGACAGGTGCTTCAATACAGCAGTAACCAGAAGTATTAAGCAATTGTGCAGAAAAACTTGAAAAATTTTTGCCAAAAGTATTCTGCTTTATCCTTTTCCAATTGGCCCATGCCTTGCATGCTGTTCTTTTCTCTTTACATCCCTTTGTTTTTAACACTAAGGTGTTTCTTTGCAACGTCTCTTAACAATGCAAAATTGCAGTAACAGAATACACGTCATTACAGACTCACTCTAGGGGTCGTATTTGGACACCACCAAAAATACTCCACTTCTCGAAAACTAGCAATTACCGCAACTACAGCACCTGTCCCTTCTGTGCTTTACTTATCAGTTAGTTGAGCATTGTAGACAAGGATTAAGCATTTTATACAAACCTTTGCCACAAACAGAGTGATTGTGCATAGAGGGATAAGATGTGGAACAGGATAAACTCATTCACAAATGTTGCCACGTTAACCATGAAAAAAAAGCAAAATTAAAGCCATACTTCAGCCACCCAGCAAGACAAAACACCATTTCTGATTGATACACATTGCAACAAATGTCAGCAAGTAGAAACACAAGGACAGTATCCACAATCAAGCTTTTGATAACAAACCTCTGGCACTCGCTGTTGGAATTACAAAGTCTCACAACACTAGGCCATGGAAGCATTTCAACCACTCAACACTTCATGCCAACACCCATCCTTAAAAAGAGCACATGTCACCAGTCACATCTTTCAAGTCCATTGTATAAAACGATGCTCAAAGGTCGTCGTCACCGATGCCTTCAAACGCGTCATTCTCCATGGTAGCCTTTGGAGACATGATCCCACTGTTACGTTTAGGATCCTGGAAGAGGTACGAACCAAATGTGCTGTCTACATGCATAAAAATAATGATGTACAGATGCGAGCAAAAGTTTGGGGACCATGACACCAGCAAAAAATTAAAGTTCCTTGTATCAACGATCAACAGCGTAGGATTGCTTCAATACACTGGGTTGGTTGCACACGCGCAATTGGGCTGAATCACTCTATTTCAACCAACATACTGAGGCTGCAAAAAAAATTCTTTGCAGCACTAAATGGTTCCCAAACTTCTGCTCATAACTGTACCTTCATTACGTCACTAAATGCTATCATATAGACTCGTGTAACAGCCAAACCGCAGCTTGTTTATGTCTTCACTTGTGTTTAAGTAATCTGCACAAAAGACGGAGGTATGGCTTTACGCGGTTAAAATGCCACATATATCCTTTCCCCTGCATTTTTGAGACAAAGGGTTTATTCACAATGGTTTACCTATCTTATATTCTCTTTCAAAAATGAAACAACTATTGAGATTTGTACAGTGTATGGCAAGCACAAAACGTTGCAACATATGACTGTCACTATGCTTTGACATGAATGAGCATGTCTACTGCTTGCTTTACGAGACTGTGACGCTCCTAATGTCCCCATGTTAAAACGCGATGCTTGCATTCAGGACTCGCGTTTGCAGTGTAGTGCCAGCAGATATTCATGAAAACCTTCCACAAGTTTATTTTCAAGTATACAGCCTGCACATATCTCAGTGCCCTGAAACTCAGTGTAAATGTTGTTCACTACATTATCCATTCTGCACATCCATCGCAGCTGTCACAGATTACTCCCTTAAGTACTTCTTTCTCCGTGGTTAGCACTGAAAGATTGCATAAGGCTGTCTAGGAAATGCTCCTCCGTTACCATTTAGCTGTTTATCTGTTTCAATACCACTGTGCTCTGAACAGCTACATAAGAGAATGCTACCATTTCTTCCAATTATTAGTGTACACAGACACATCTCTCACTTCTTTCTTGAGGTGACGAATGCAATGAGCCAGAAGTTAAGGGAGACTTACGCTGTGCTTTCGCGTGGCCTCCCTCGTCCTAGACTTGCCATCCTCTCGCTAAAAAAGCACAAACCAGGACACAACATGATGAAGCGATAGCAATATTTACTCAAGGCACAAAAGAAGACAACTGTCAAACACAGCTAAAAGGGTGAATCAGGCTTGGCAGCACAAGCAGCCATTGCTCACAATTACACATTTCAGTACAGTATACACGTGTCACAATAAAGTCCACTCACAATGATGATAAGTTTAAATATGAACATATTCGACAGAGATCTGTCTGGCTGGTTGAAAATTCATACGAAAAAATAATAAACTCTCCAGCCACTTATAGTCCAAAGTTGCTAAAGTTAAAATTTAAACAACTATAACTGACCCGACGTTTCGGCACAGATTCGGTCCCTTCCTCAGGGGTGACTGTTCGGCCGGCTCCGAAGCTAGCGACTTTCTTTGGTGGTGTGGCTGGAGAGTTTATTACTTTTTCGAATGATGATAAGTGCCTTGCGCTAGTCCTCTACAGTGACCGTAAGATGCAGGAATGCACGACAAATCATCCTATGTAACTGTGTGGCAGTGCAATCGCCTTCAACTGTACACCGTATGCTTTACTCGCCTCTCGACTTTGAAAGCACTAAAAAGCCCTGCGTGAGAGATTACATAATGCTGTGGAAGGAAAACTCGCTTAGTTTGAACACACAAGTGCGCTACCTCTGCTAAATCGAACCCCGCTGACTACCATCGCTACCTCCATGTGCACAGCGCTTACAAAAGCATGAAAACAATGAAATTCCTTAGACAGCACTACTTCCACCGAAGGTGTGAAGTGGTTTTTATAGCATTTATCTATTAGTAGCCTACACTCTTTCTGCCCATAAAGACGTCCAGTATCACTTCCGAAGCACCATTTAAATGTATTGCTGCCTACTGCCTCACACTTGTCGAGTCTCACTTGAAAAGCAATAACAGCAGCCCGATGGGGGTGAGTTGATTCCTTCTTGAACCAACTTTCCAATTATCTTTTTTTTAAATTTCAATTCAGTTTTTTCCCCAATTATTGCAGTACTGCGCTTACCAGATCAAGATTGAAAAGCAAGAAGCAATAAATACATTACTGACTTTTTCAAGCAATAAGAAAATATTTGCGTTTGTTCATTTTGCTGTAGTTCATTCTGCCCTTGGGATGATTAGACCAAATTTCGCGGTCCCGGATTCCTAGATTTGGCCTTGGTCTTACCTGTCTCACACATCTTTTTGTCTGTGCTGTTCTTGCCATAATTAACGTTAACTAATTACTTAAACTAGGAACTACTGTCCTACGAGGGTTGAATTAGCGGGAGTTTAGTGGCGTTGCCAAAATGCACGAATTCCACAGCGTTTAACTTCAGAGGCGACCCGAGTGCAGCTGCACGAATAGGTGCAAGATACTGTTGCTCTACACAGCCTTGATAAGCGCAATGCTGTCTCTTGCACCACACATCCTGCCTACGAGCGCAGGAAAAAAGAGATAAGAGTCACAATCGAAGGTAGGCGTCTGCTGCTGTGCAACCTTGTACTCTGCGCGTAATCTTATGTTTGACCACCAGCTGATAAGAAAAAAGAACGGAATGTGACAGTGGCAGGAGTTATCCATTGTTTGCAACACGCAAACACTTTTCTTTTTTGCTTTTTCTAACGGTTAGTAAGTGGGAGGATGCAGCATGCAGCCAGGAAAGTCTTGGCCGTTCCTGTTTCAGGAAGCAGTTTTTCCAAGCAAACAAACATTATCACTGAGCATTTATACAAGTCACAATTTCTCAGAAAATTGACCAACAAAATTTGACCAACAAAATTTGACCAAATAATAAAACTTGTTGCAGTGTAAAAGGCAACTGAGCCAGCGTCAGAAACTGCCACAATGGGCTGCTACGACGTGATCACCTTATGAGTCATCACATCGACATACAGCATAGGCTTTGTAAACGAAACCGAAACTGCCTGCAGAAAAGCTGCAATATTAAATTATTTACGGCGCTCTAAGACATGGCAGTATATCTTTCTTTCTTATGGTTCTTAGTAAAGCTGCGCGAATAGCAAAATTTTGGGTGCGAAGCGAATTTGAATATTGAAGTGTGAGTGCGAATCGAATCAAATATTTTTCTAATATTTCTCTAATATTTCTAGAATATTTTTCTAATACTTCGAAGCGAAATTGCAGAAAAAAGTTAGAGAGGATTCTTCAGCATATTCTTATGAGATAGCAACATGAAAGTGTATCTTTTTGCTAGGTTGATGAAGCGCTGGTGGGGGGGTGTTTCATAGTTGTCTTATCAAGAATGAGGCAATGTAGAGGCCGAATTGTATTTATGTACATGGTTTAGTGCAACCAAAGTGCTGCTGACAACACTTTACACATGATAGGCAAAGATGCCATTTCCTCAGCCTCTCCTCCTCTTTCAACTTCTGTGGAAGCACAACTGACGTGGCGGACAAGGGTGTGCTCCCTTCAAGTCCGGAGTTCCAAATCTGCCTCGTAGATGTCGATATATATAAGAACATCTGAAATTTTGGATGCTAAAAAGCTTCGGCTTCCGATTCTTCGTACCTCCTGCCCAAATTTCAGGTCCAAAACAGCATTAATTGAGCCCCCACCTCTGCCACATCTTTCATCTCCATGTTGGAACCCGCGCTTTCTTGAGTTAGCACATTTGTGACTGTAGCAGAGCTTGAAAGGCAGCTTTGCCGCAATACAAGAGTGTAATGAGGTGAAGCATATTAAAATTTTGAAGGGGGCACTTTCAATCGGGTGTTGACTGTTTTTGGGAAGTTTGAATAGTTCGAATAGTAAAATTTCAGTGCAAATCGAATCGAATAGCAAACACTATTCGAAAAATATTCGAAATTTCGAATATTTGCACACCCCTAGTTCTTAGGTTCCAGACCTTCATTTAATGTGGAATACAGTAGAATCTCTCTCATATGTTTTTCACGAGACCGTGAAGAAGTGACGCAGTAGCCAGAAAACGTAAAACGCAAACGTGTGGTTAAAGGCGGGAAAAAGTGCTGCTAAATCATAAAACTGACGCATTGCACACAGCTTTACCTCAGAAGAATTTATTCGTTAGCTTATGGTTTAAAGAAGTCCTTGAGGGAAGACTGCGTTTTCTTTCACGCCTCTGCTGGAATCGGACTTTTTTGGAGCGTTTGGACCGCCTCATGGCAATCCACATTTCCTAACTCAAAGGCTTACCTCCTCAGCACATCCAGCTCAGCGACAGCTCATAACATATCAAGCAGGAACATTGCAGGACTGTGTAAAAATGGGATTCTAATACATAGGTGTCTGCACATGCTTCACTTGGACCGGAAGCCAGAAACATTACAAACGGGCAAACGTAAGTGAAGAATATATAAGCAGGGTTCTACTGAATAGTCAAAAAAGAAAAAAAAAGAAAAAGAAAAATGTCGACACCCCTTTAAAGAAAGGCATGAGGACAATTTTGAGGATGTCTTGGTCTGACTTTTTAAACGGTCAATTAATACTTACAAGTTACTAGTATTGCTTATTGTTCCTGCATATGTTATTCCAAATACCAGCACTACCTTTATCTGCAGTATATAAACTTCAGAGTGGTAAATTCATTAATGAGGTTGTGAAATGTTTTAGGAAAATTTTCAACTATGTGTGTATCAGAATAAAAAATGGCGGCGCAGCGAGGCATGCTGAGCCATGGTTGACCAAGGTTCGGAGCATAATACCGTTTTGACTGCAGCATCGTAATGCTGTCACGCGCACAAACCGTGCCGACCATCTGACCTTCCCGAGCTGCAGTGTCATATGCTGACCTTTCCGAGCTGCGGCATCATATGTTAGAACCACGGTGGAGAAATATGAGAGGTCTCTCGACGATGGTGCTTCGCTGTGCTGAGAACGCGTTGAATACTTGCGTGCGTTTCAACCGACTTCCGAGAGGTGGCACTGTATGCTCGGGCCTAGAGTCACTGCAACTCTAGGGATGACCATAATTCGCGCACGTCGCGTGCAGTTGCAAGTTACTTCTGTGCTTTCTGTTGGTGCACGTGTGTTGCCTTTGCATGGTTTCTTGCAGCATGAACAGCTATGTGAATGATATGTTTACGATTTCAAATGTCTTAAGATGATGTCACCTGGTTGGTGCCCATGGCGGCCGGCACTGCTGCATTGTCGTTTTAGGAGCACAAGAATGCTGGGATTTCAAACAACCGTTATTAAATATAGACTGAATATTGCATTTAAATATTTAGGAATCAACATGCCCGATGCTTCCTGAAGCAGTAAAAATTACAACCGGGCTGGTTCATTTTCTTTTCAAAATCCTTTTAATAAATGCAGCTTACATTCATGCTGAGGCAACGAACAACAAAAACATTTTTTTCCTCGCTTTGCATGGTTAATAGGGTTCACTTCTTGAACAGCTGCTTGATGCTAGCAACATGTCCTATCAACATCATCACGGCAATCGTGCTTATGCTTTGTGTAGTATAAAGGCTCACTGGTACATTTTCCATGAAATTACGAAGAACATTCTTGCAATTTACGTAGCGACATGGAGCTCGTCCGGTCTTTACCTTATCTCACTTCTAAATTTTTTTCATGCAAAGAAGCCGTGATAAGCACGCACACCGATTTCCTTCTCTCAATGTCAGCATGATTGCACATGGCTCCCTGCGTCAAGAGTGGGTGAGCAGCAGCGAGAGGAGCACTACGCCCCTCTGCCCAGCTTTCCTGTCCGCTCTAGCCGCAACGTACCATGTGCTTTTCCTCG
This sequence comes from Rhipicephalus sanguineus, assembly GCF_013339695.2. NCBI lineage: Eukaryota > Metazoa > Arthropoda > Arachnida > Ixodida > Ixodidae > Rhipicephalus > Rhipicephalus sanguineus. The sequence continues at coordinate 92,944,028 of NC_051177.1, read as the reverse complement.
ATTCAACCCGTCTCAGCTTAAAGGGGTCATGAAGCACCCCTTGGGCTTGTTGAAAAAACACATCCTGCGGAAAGCTGACACGGCTATGAACTGCTCTGCCAAATACTACAGTCGTGCGCGCCGCGTAAAGGCCACAAGCGGAGCGCGAAGTTGCCGTTTTCCCAGGCGCCCTCTTTTCAAACAGAGGCCGATTCTCACTCTCGTCGGTGGGCGGGGCGTCTGGCAGTTTACGTCGCAAGAGACATAGCATGCTTATTGGCCGATAGCCGACGTAAATCGAGAGCGTCGTTCGGATCAGATGCGCTTCTTGCCGCGGGGTGCCGCCACTTGCTGGCGCCGCACTCCTCAATACACGGTAGCCGCACTCGCGCAAGCGAATCACAGCGGGAGAGCGATCGCGTTTCATGACGCGCACTGACGTAACTTCTTTCCCCCGTGTCATCCCTCCCTGTCTAGCTTCGAGTGCGCTCGTCGGCACGAGAAAAGAGAGAAAGCGCTGGGAGCGTGCGCCAAACCCCCGTAACTCCGCTGATTCTTGACGGATTCAAGAAATTTTTGCGGCAATCGATTCGGGAGGCAGTAAACTATGATACTAAGGTCATTAGATCATTACTTGGAAAAGTGGTTCATGACCCCTTTAAGGGAGACAACTGCCTCACGGAAGCAAAGAAGGAGGCATAAGAGATTGACCCCAAGAAAGGCAAGGTCTCTCATGTGTACTTGTCATACTGTTCGAATATTTGCTGACCCACAAAATTGACCAGATAACTTGATGTTCCACGCAAACTTTGTATCTCGAGTGGACTTTCCTACCATTCCTGGTGATTGTTTAGTGCTCTTACAGCGATAAACTGTTGGAACTGCGTTTGCTGGTTGACTTATTCGACTGAACCTGCTGTTGCTGCGATTACCTGCGCTATGGTTTGGAATGCGATGTGTGGAACAACCATGTGCAACTAGTTGTGGAGCTGGCCTTCAACGCTATCTGCATACAGAGCGATCACCTTTCTACCATGCAGTCTTACAAATGCACCCAAGTTTTCAAGTTTCAAAAATTTAAGGTCCATGTAATTGATGTAATTTGCACGCCACTTACACATATATTTAATTTGTGCCTGAAAACCGCAACCTTTCCGTCCGCTATGCAAATAGCAAAAGTAATTGTGCTTTACAAAAAGGGTGATAAAAATGACTTTGGCAACTATAGGCCAATTAGTATCCTTCCTGTTTTTTCTAAATGTCTGGAAAAACTCATACTGAAACGGATCGACAAATTTTTACAGGCCCATAATATAATCATCGATTCTCAGTTTGGATTCAGAAAAAGCCGTTCTACGGAAATTGCTCTGCTTCATCAAAAAGAATACATTCTGGATAAATTAGAAAAGAATAAGTTCGTCTTAGGAATTTTTGTAGACTTTACAAAAGCATTTGACTGCATAGTACACAGCATATTATTTAGAAAATTAGATTTGTATGGTATTAGAGGACATGCTTTAGCTTTAATAAAGTCATATTTATCCCATCGGAAACAGTATGTTCAAATTAGTAATTTTCAGTCAAGAACTCGTGACATCATAGCTGGTGTACCCCAGGGCAGCATACTTGGGCCTCTTCTCTTCAACATTTACATTAATGATATCACAAACATTGATTATCAGTCCAAATTCATTATTTATGCGGATGACACTACAATACTTCTGTCAACAGATACACATAATGAGCTATCTTTGCGCGGTAATAATGTATTAGGTAAGCTTCAACTCTGGACAAACGAAAATGCACTGTCAGTCAATGTAAATAAAACCAAAGCTATAATTTTTAATTCTAGAAATAAGAAACCTGATACTCTAGTAAATTTGCAGTATAAATCCCAGGCAGTCGAAATGGTTAATTCAATTAAAACGCTAGGAGTTTATTTTACTCAGCATATGCAATGGAATGACCATATAAACAGTATTTTATTAAAGGCATCCAAAGCGGTTGGTATAGTTTGGCGTCATAAATCTATTTTACCTTTAAAAGCAAAACTTGCTATATACAATGCTTTATTTCTTTCACATCTAAACTACTGCATGTTGTGCGGGGCACGACGACTAAAACAAATTTACGGAAGATTTCACCCCTACATAATAAAATCCTTCGTCTAATTTATAACCTTCCTTACAGACATACAACGCAACATTTGTTCAATGAACACGAAATCATGAATGTTTTCAACCTCTACAGTTACAGGCTCTTACGCAACTATAAGATCGAACAAAAAAGACGTCTATCCACTATTACAGAGTTAGCTTCCATGATGCGTTATGAACCAAAATACCCCCACCGTCATCAACCACACTCGATCCTTCCTCGTACGAGGACTAATTATGGACAACAAAAAATTACCTATCAGCTACCGTTACATTTAAGCGGACTACATTCCTCAGGTATTGACATAGCCGACATCACCTTTTCTCAACTACGCCAATATCTCATTAACTCATCTGACATTGAAAACTTCTTGAAATAACGTGCCTAAATAAAAATGAGGAAATAACCAACACTGTTACCGCGTAAATTTTGTGTTTAGTGTATATGTAGTTTATGTACTGACGTCTGATCTATGCTTGTAGGTATATATGTTTATTGCATTGTGTTTCTTTTTCTTTCTGCCAGCACCGCAGCCTGCTGTTGCGAATTTCTGTTATTCCTAGATTCTAGAATGTTGTGTATACCCTCGTCAGATCTTGTGTTCTGTTGCCGCCACCGCCTCTGTCTGATGTAAAGGGGGGTGAGAACGTAGTCAAGCGGACAGTCGCTTTTATTCTCACCCCCTCCATCAACTTTGTATTGGTGGAAATAAACGTTATTATTATTATTATTATTATTATTATTATTATTATTATTATTATTATTATTATTATTATTATTATTATTATAAGAAGATTTAATAACTGGAAATTCATAGTTAAGATTGTGCAGCGCTCACAAAAAACAAAAGGATGGAAGAAGTGCACACAACATGCGCTGACTCTCAACTGTCTCGCATGTCGTGTGCACTTCTTCCATCCTTTGTCATTTTTTGTGAGCGCTGCACAGTCCTTAGTATGAATCCAAACCAACTAGCTCAGTTTTCCCTTCTAAATAACTAGGAAACCAAGATTTTTACGAGCTTGCTGCTAAAACTGTGCAAGAGTATCACAGGAACCAGGAAAATGCAACAGTCAGGATCGCATCAATTGAGTCTCTTGACACACTCGGATAACTGAACATTGCATAAACGAACCACAGGCTATGCAATCGACCCGGCAGAGAGAAACCACGCCCTTACCGTTTCGTGGACAATACCGTCGGTGGATGCAGATCGGCTGACAGAGATCTGGTAGCTGGAACCATCGCGCTTGAGGAAGCTCCACGAGCCACGGCGACCACTGCCCGGCCTCTGGCGAGAGTTGTTACTCTGGGGCCGGTTGGCACCTTGCTTCTTCAGCAGCAGTTCACCCACCATGCCTTGCAGGCACACACTAAGCAGGATGGCCTGCACAAATGCCACATTTTGCAGCTGCACTGACACCGCATCTCTGGATGCTAACAGTGTTTCAGAAGATAAGTTTTCTTGGTCCAGTTCAGTCAACCAGACGTAAATGTGAAGAGTGCTCAGCTGCAAAGTGCTATGCCTCCATTTGGTTCTTGTGGCAGCCGTGCAAATTACAGTGCTATTCAACGCGAGTTTCAAGGGAAGCAGCATCCACTGCAATTGCCAACATTCTGGAGACTCTGGCTAGTATATTTCTTGCCAGATCACACAAATGTTCGGTTATAAGTCCTGATATAAGACATGGCAGCTTATTCGAGACCATTCACGTCATAAGTTGTGACTGTATAAAAGTCAAACCTAATCGCCAAGCCCTTAACAACATCCAATAAAAAAATAGCTTATTGCAACCCTGCTGCTTTTTAGCCAGAAACACTATGCCACAAGACGTTATTTGCTTCTAAAAAGATACTTTCAACAATACCTCAAATTTAAACACCAACTTTACCTAACTACATTCGGCAGGTATCAAGTAGATGAGGAAGCAGTTCTTGTAGACATTCCATCAGAGCTTTCCCAAGCACGTTTCCTTCACAAGTAATTAACAACATACTTATTAATACATCAATAAAAATGACTTTTAAAAGACTTACGATAGTATACAAGGAAGCAAAATCAATTAATTTGTACCGAGTTGAGCCAAGAAAAATACACAAATGATGCAAATACCTGACAAACAATTTCATACTTAGCATCATGATCACTATGAATTCATACGTAAACTATAACAGACACCTATATGAGCATATATGTGTAGCGATATCGCAAGTTTTGTACCATCTGAAAAGGCATAACATATGAAACAAACAAAATCCTCGTCCACCGGTCCAGCTGGCCACAACATACAGCAGATTAATAAATGTGCAATCAAGCAGAAATTCTATTTTTCACATACCTGACTGCTGACCACTGTGATCCATTGGAGCTTGTTCTTGCTCATCAGGTACTCGAATGAAAGCTCCAGCCTCTGGTGCTTTCCATCTGAACTTTGGGAGTTCCCAGAACACTCTCCGTTTGCATGGTCTATCACCTAGAAGGCAAACATATACACATGGCTACCTCTACCAAGATACAATGTCGCACTTTTTCTCACCGGTGGTTGCACCATACATAAAACTGCAATGAAATAGTATTGTAAGGAACCGCTTTGTTCCAGTCAAGCTTGAGCTAGGACAACAAAGATGATGCCGTGCTGCTGACAATGATATCCAAAGATAATGAAGATGAATGTCAGATACGTGTTGTGCTCAGAATATGCAGAAGCCCAAAGGGAAGGAATTTTTGATGGGAAGGAATAGAAGTTCTCTAATAATATTTATTTATTTTTATTTATTTATTTATTTCAGTACCTTCAGGGCCCGAAGGCGTTACAGAAGGGAGTGGGTAAGAGTATACATAGTAATAAGAAAAATAAGAGTGAACAAAGAAAAATGCTGCTAAGAGTAAACATCGCATTCAACAGCAGCCTTAAAAGCTGCTGTTGAACATCAAGGGTTTTACATGCAAAAACCACGATACGAATATGAAGCATGTCGTAATGGAGGGCTCTGGAAATTCTGACCATCCGGTGTTCTTTAACATGTGCTAACATCGCTCAGTACATGGGCCTCTAACATTTCGCCTCCATCAATATGCGAGCACTGCGACCGGGATCAAACCCACGACCTTCAGGTCAGCAGCCATGCACCGTAACCACCGTTCCATGAGGAATAAAAGTTCAGACTACACTATAAACAGTACAGTCGAACATGGATATATCGAACCCACATATATCGAATTTTCGGCTATATTGAACTCGCAAATTATCCCCTTGAAAATCCTTTGTAAAAATATAGAAATTTGCATGTTTATATCGAACGGTATTTCTACTCGCCATCGAATATATCGAACGCTGCGCGAGCTGGAAGGTGCACTTCGGCACTCGCTGCACACTGCGACCTTCGCGGCACCGCACCTCCGCCGACACCCGAAAAGCTCGAAAAACGTGAGGGCGAGAGGGCTCGGACTGTACTCCTGTTGGGCACGTTCTCCAACTTGCGGAACAGCTTTCTTTTCCTTTTTTTTTCTCTCTCTCTCTTTCTCATGCTTTCTCCGTGTTACTGTCAGCTCAAAGAGCAGGAACGGAGCCGGCAGCCTCCTTTCGCCTTTTCTTTTTTTTTAGAGCAGGAACGAAGGACCCGGCGGCCTCCTCTTTTTGTCTTTTCTTTTTTTTTTTGCTGTTTTGTGATATTTGATCAGCCAATCACAGCCCGCACCTTTCGTATTTGCTCAGCCAACCACAGCTTGCGCCTTTCGTCCATCGCTGCTGCCCTCGCAGGTAGCCCGGGTAGCCATCGCCGCCATCACGATTGATCGCGAGTGCTTTGTTGGCGGAGTTCACTTCCGTGAGTTGTCACATACCACCACATTCCTCTTTTGCATGCGCGCTGTGCAAAGGCACTGCGGACTGCTTGAATTTTTGACTTCTCATGTAGCAATGGCCAGCGTCAAGAAGCGCAAGAACACAGTGGCCAACTACTTTCGGAAGGCAGGCTTCGTGACGGCGGAACTTGTGGAAACCGGTGAAGACGGCGACGAAGGGCGCATAGACGACGCGTTTCGCAAGTTGTCATCCCTTTCCCCGGCTGCCGTTCCACCCGAAGTATCCGCGGACGATTTCGTGGAAGCGGACTGCAATGTTCAGGCTGTTGCGAGCCTTGCTGATGAGGACATTGTAGCTGCGGTCGCAGGGACCCAGGATGCCCAGGCCGACAGCTCAAGTGGCGACGAAGATCGTCCGGACGAGGCGGCGGCTACACGCGCATACTCCGCTGCTGAAGTGGCGGCAGCGTTGGGCTTAGGAAACCGGGCTGTCGCACCTGGACAGCCTCGATAAGATCGAGGCCAGCGTCTTCAACTTCATTTCGAAGACGAAGAAGCAAGCCAAGATAAGCGATTTTTTTTCACGCAAATAAAACAGTTTGTTGCATCGTGTGTGCAGAATTAGTTGTCATTCTTGAATGCGCCGATTGCAGGTGATCGTCCACCAGTGCTAAGGTCTCGGGGCCTGTATTTTTTTATATCGAATTTTTCATATATCGAACTAATTTGCGATCCCCTTCGTGTTCGATATATCTGTGTTTGACTGTATTTGTGAACTACACTTATGGCACCACATAACTTAAGGAACACCTTGGATTATGCTCATTCCATTATGATCTTTTAAGGGAAACCAGGCGCAAACATTAAGTCGACATAGACCGTTAAAAGACCATTCGAGCAACCTCGCCGCACTTGTTTTCATGCCAAGAAAATGCTTAGTTAAAGAGAAATTTGGATATGTTGTCACCACCCTATACTGCCCAACAATCGAAGCTTAGTTTCTTGCCTAGAACACATCACACATGCATAAACAACAGTCCATGGACATAACATTACAGACGTAACTGTAGTTTATTCAGTCTTAAAAGGCACAGCCACCATTTTTATACTGTGAATGGCTAAGTAATAGCAATAAATCGGATTATCATGAGAAGCTGCTGCATTATCGGGATAGTACTAGAATGTTCCACCGGGTACCCACAGTCATTTCCTGCATTTGCATCAACATTTCTGTTACTATAGCGTTCTTGTTAATATTGACATTTTGAATGTTCTCAATTAATAATCTATCACTGTAGCCTAAATTGTTAAGTGCCTTTAGTGAACCTTCTATAATACGTACCGGACATTTTGTCAGATATGTACAATGCAGCTATTAACATTTCTGGGCCTTTTCAAGGCACTTAGAACTTTAAACACACACCCATACACTAATACTGATAATTTTAAATTGGAAAAGAGTGATATCATTTTACTCACAGCAGTTGTGATCCTCCAGCATCGTATCCTTGTGACTCGAAAGCTGATTTCTTTGTACTGGTCCTAGAGAAGAAAAATAGATAAAATAAACTTGCTTCCTTGACTCGCTTGAAATTAACACTTGAGGGGGTGTTATCACCCCCTGTAGAGTCGTTTGCACCTCACGGCGCACGCGTGTCTTGCGGATTAGTTGCAGTTAGGTTTAAAAGCCGCCGAACGAGAGGTGGCGCTGTGCATGCGGTGTAAGGTGGCGCGGTGGTGCCGCCCTGCCGGAAAGGCTAGGTCGATGCAGAGAAAACAGCAGCAAGTTTTGGGGGTTTGGCAGCGGGCACGGACAGACGGCTCTCAGCAGGGTCTGCACGTACGATTCCGCGAGTCGGGCGCACAGACCCTCGTGGTGAGTCGAATGTCGGCGACACCGCATTCGTGGTACATTGTGTGTGTTATGTTTTCTGTGTATTGTATTGGCACTGTATAAGGTTACTTAGCGTGTTACTAGTTGTGTATCAAATTCTGCAGGCGAGCTCTTACGTGATGTAAAAGCAGGTTAATAAATGTACATGTGTTGTTGCACGACCGCGCGACTGTCTCCCCATGTGCTCCGAGAGCGGCACCTTTTCAGAACCCACAAACTTCAGAGCAAGCTTTGACTCAGTGGCTCCTGTCCAAATACATGAGAAATAAAAAATAATTTTTCTCACAAACCACACTACCGCTTTCGTTGTAGTTCTTTTCTGTTGCATTTAAAGGAGAAAGTTAAATCATACTGACTGTAGGATACTTTAAATTTAAGCTGTTAATTTCCCGAAACTCAACCATAAATATTTCAACTTCGCAACTCTAAATAACAAATTATGACAATTATGCAAACTATACTAATAATGCATCTAAAGTGGACAAAACTTATTTACTGCACACTGCTTTGAAGTTTACTACTAATTTATGAGTAGGACTTTTTCAAAAGCATCATAAACGTCACAACAATTGCCCATAAGCTGTAAATTTATATATCAAATTTCTGCACTTGGGAGGATTTAACAAATTCTGTTTCCACAGCGGCAATGTGTTTTTGTTTGTTTTTTAGCAGAGTTACAGATTTGTAAACTCCATGCCTATCTTTTTTACTTACACATTTTTAGCAATTAATGCAAAGAAAAAGAAGACTTAAATGAATATTTTACGTAACTGGGGCTGCTAGAAGTCAACTTGCTCTCTCAAATGCAAAAAAATTCATTCAATTTAGTCAGTGCACTTTTTCTGTCTCTCTGGCTCTTAATTTCTTTAGATCCACTACTCGTTCCTGCTTCTCAACCAATCACATAAATGAGAGGTGAGCTGAACACCATCCTCTTATACTACTGAATACAGAAAGGATGCTGTTAATTTAGGTTCCTGCTTATTGATATCATGAACAATGCTATCCCATGTCCATGTCATCATTTTGCCTTATTGGCCCAAACCAAACAGGTGCTTTTGAGACTGCCACTGTTGAGTTGCGGATTGGTTATGAGTTGACCTAGTGTGGGGCTAAAGCCAGACCTTATTTTTAACACAAGCCACGCACCGTGTACCAGACAGTCCCTACACGACCATGTCATCCCAACCAATGTAATTACCTATACTTATGCAAACACAGGCAGTGCGATGTACATTTGAATAAAAAAATGATTGCTGAATATTTGAAAACAGCACTATGTACACTTTCTACGAATTTTCAAGCTTGGCAGCAGCGCACAATAAATAACAGCTTAGCAATGTAAGGTCAGTACGAGAGACAAGGACCCCTGAACCAATGCCCACTTACCTGTGCTAAGGCAAGCCTGAAATTGAGCTCCCTACCACCGGCACTAATGAGAACACGTGTATCGGGTTGAGGATAGTCGCAGAAGCAAGGAGCAAACTGTAGATAGCCATAATACTTGAGAGTCCGTGCCAGTTGTAGATACTGCAGGAAATAAGAGGACTTCAGTAACACTGCCGTAATTGCACACCACATAAAAGATGCTGACGAATATCAAAAATGTAGCTTAATATGTTATCATTTCGCACAACGATACTTACATCACATCGATGAATTTACAACCAATATTTCAATAACTTGCAAGGTCTTAAAAAGTGGTAAACACAACCAAATGTCAGTAGGAATGTACAGCAGAAATGTAAGAGTACTAGTACTGGTATGTACCAATAATGGAATGCACCAATAGGAATATGCAGCATGGTTCACTTATAAAGGAAACAGCCAACCGGTAATACGGCAGAGTGTTGTTAATGCATTATTTAAGGGTCTAGGAAAGAAGAATGCGTGATCCGAAAAATGTGAGATCTGACAACTTTTTCATACAGAAAGATTTCTTAGTGCACCAAACTGTAACGAAGAGAAGCTGCCATGATACATAACAATCAGGGAGGAAAGTGTAAAAAGCTGGAAACTAATACTCTAGACCCTATGAGAAATCAATGGGATCAGTGTTTTAAAGTGCATGGGCCAGGAACACGACAAATTGAAATGTATTGATGGAGTTTTGCTGCAAAGCCAACTTAAACTATCCTACTTTATCAAGAAAGAGAAAATGGTGGGTCAAGATAGTCCAGAAACATGTTTTTTGTGACTCGAATGCTGAATTTTCTGTACAGAATTACAAGCAAAATGAAGAAAATTGGCTAGAGAAATAATGCTTCTTTCCTTATTGAAAGTGAACATTAAACGGGCCCTGCAACACTTTTTTAAGTAATTATCTAATGTCTTATCGTCTCGTGAATCAAGTGCCGCAAACATTTTTAGAATCTGTCAAGCATGAGCGGAGTTACAGGGATTTGCTGCACGCTTTAAGTGCTTTCCCTCTCCTTTCGTACCAGCGAGTGCGCTGAAAGCTACGCAGGGATGGTGAGGCTGACCATGCTGAAAAAGTGTAGCAGGGTCCCTTTCATGCCTGGAAAGAGGCCAACATTTGTGCATTAAAAATAGCCCGCATGTCTTCAAGCAATATAATGGCTGCAACCAGTTACCAAATGCTATAAATGGGTGCTTCCTTTGACAGTGGATTGCGCTGGTTCTCTTCCACAACTCTGAACTAGTTCCTTTATTATTTGGACGAACATTTTAGCTCGCGCACAGCTTGAACTGTAGAGCGGATGCGTGAGACTACAAGCTGCATTGTGTGGATTAAAAGTTTTCGCTTGTGCAAGTACCTACACTTTTTACAGTTTGCACAAACTTAACAAGCCGACAAGTGTGTAGTCTAGGTTTGCTAAAAGAGGAAGCACGATTTTTGTGATGAAATATGCGACTCACAGAACTGTAACTGGCAGGCCTTCTGGCACAGTTACAAGTAGAGCTGTGCAAATAGCAAAATTTCAAGTGCGAAGCGAATTTGAATAATAAAGTTTGAGTGCGAATCGAATCGAATAATTTTCGAATATTTCTCGAATACTTCGAAGCGAAATTACAGAAAAAAATGTTGCAGAGGATTCCTACGAAATTACAAAAAAAAAATGTTGCAGAGGATTCCTAAGCATATCCTAATTTCCTTTTCTAAAAACGTTATAGCTCCGCAATGGCGTAATTGGGCGCCGCCATTTTAGGATCGTCGGAAAGAGCATTTCTCCGTCTTCAAATTTCCCGCCTCAGCTAGGTCCTCCATCAGAAGCAAGCGTACAAAAAGCAAATGTTTAAAGTTCGTTTGGAGGTCTCCCATTGGCTGCGTCTGCGATGTTGCTCCAGCACGCCTCGCCATTGGTCCAGTGCTCGCTCCACGAGAGCACATCTGCTGCTTGCGCGTCGCGAGGCCACGGTTGTCGACAATCGCGCTACTTAGTGATGCGTTCGCTCGTTCTGTGTTCACAGGTCGACGATCACTTAGAATATAATTACGCTTTAGTTTGGCAGCTGCAAGCGGAGCATAAATCATCAGATTACAATAGTGAGCCGCGCTTGTTGCGAACATCGCAGACGCGCGTCTCGGACCAACTCTGCGACCCGCGGTTAGAAGTTCTGCTTCTCAGCATTTTGGACGTCGCGACGAAGACCATCGCTGGACGTTTCTTTGTACTCGCGATCGAGCATGACGTACTTTGAAACATCGGGCACCGCGGCGACGAACACCCAACCGAGGTTACTGCTCGAAGTCGTGGCTAGGCCTAACTCATGCTAGTTGCGGCTTTTTCGCGAATGAATCGCATCGCCCGCTGGCTTCTCGGAATCGTGGATGGGCACTTGACGCATCGGCAGCAGACCCTACAGCCAAGCTCATCGCACAGCGACCGCTCAGAGCACTGGTGGAAGTGGCTAGCAGTTTCGCACGTCGGCACCCCAAAACACAAGACCAAGCACGCTGCACGCCGATTTATCATCGTTATATTTATTTTCCGTTATTATAAACCATTATATTTATTTTCCGGAGGTTCGAATTGTAAAATTCCGGTGCGAATCGAATAGCAAATACTATTCGAAAAATATTCGAAGTTCGAATATTCGCACACCCCTAGTTACAAGTTCTCTTCACTGTCCATACGGTGTTTTACTACGCATGGAATAGCCTGGCTTCTCAGCTGAGAACTTTGTTTGTTTCCTATGTGGCATATTTGCATACTTCTAAAGACCCCGAATGGTGGTGACGTACGCGACAGTTTCTCGTGACCCGAGTCGTAACCAGTGTTCTTATGGTGGCTCTACGTGAAGTGCTTGTATCAGCCGAAGACAACAAGCGTAAGCTCATAAAGTTTGTATGCATTGCTTAGCAACTTCAAAATCTTTTCCCTTCCAAATTGCAATGAGTCCTGTCGTTTACAAAGTTCATGTACAGCCTCAGAACACATAGCCAACCCGATGCTTACAACAATGACGTATTTGACCAACATGCCACAGATGACAGCACTGCCAGTCCAATGAAGAACAGCAAGGTGCCATGGTAAAAAGAATGTCGCAGCAAAGATGTTTCTTTTAGTACAAAAGTGCAGGGAATTGAATTCAGTGTTTGCAAAAGGTATGATGAATTGCGCTGCATTGAGTTTTAAAAAAAATACAGGCACACCTCCTTTTTAGAGCCCTTGGCTTGAAGGGTGGATAGCTGTCGCTGTGTGTCTTTGGGCACAACCACCCAGCCCCGTTCCACATCACTTAGCGTTTGGACGTAGGCCAAATTCAGAGCAACACGGTCATCCATCAGTGCATCGTCCCAGCCACTGTCCCAGTAGCTGTTGTTGACAGGAAAAGAAGAAAGCTTTATCAGTATTGCATGAAAGAGTACAAGGCTAATCAAAAACCTGAACTTACATTTACAAAAGAGAACTCAAGATCAGTGCTCACAACATGTTATAGCGATGGCATGAACAGCACTAGGTTCAAGAAACTCATCTACAATGTGTGTCAAGAGGTACGATGCTTCATTCTATTTTATACTGCAAGAGCAAGGCTTGTTTAACCCCTTGAGGGTTTTCGCCGTACATGTACGGCAGAAGCTTCCTGGTACCAAAGGGTTTTCGTCGTACATGTACGGCATAGCGTTTATTTTTAAAAGGCACGCCTTTTTCGATCATTTCTCTCGCTTGGCCTGTACTTCCACACTTCGGGAATACGTGGAATTTTTTTCATGCACCAATGTCTCTGCGTTGTATTTTTATTTTGCTTCCCAAAACGGCGCGCCGGCTATCGCTTGCCTATCCGAGCGCGTTCGCGGTGCAGCTGGTTTAAAGTGCCCGCCTTTTTCGATCATTTCTCTTGCTTTGCATGTGCTGCCACGCTTCGGGAATATGTGGAATTTTTTTCATGCGCCGATGTCTCTCCGTTGTTGCTTTTTTTATGCTTCGCAAAACGGCGCGCCGGCTATCGCTTGCGCAACCGAGCGCGCCCGCGGAGTGGTTGGTTTCAAACGCGCGCCTTCTTCGATCATTTCTCTTGCTTGGAATGTGCTGCCACGCTTCGGGAATACATGGAATTTTTTTTAAATGCGCCGATGTCTCTCCGTCTTTCTTTTTTTTTTGCTTTCGAAAGCCGCAGCGGCGTTCAGTTGCGCATCGGAACGCGCGCACGCGGTGCGGCTGGTTTCGATTTCGTCCTTCGGGTGGTTTTCGCTTCTTGCGCCCGCAAAGCTGATGGCTGTTTGGTTTCTAATCTCTCAAAGGGTGACCGCTTGTTACTCTCTCGTTTATTGCTCCCCGTGGCGCGATTACATCTGTTTCCGTGCAGCGCTAAATTACACAAACGACGCCGCCGTGACTGCGTTTCCTGTTTTGGGATCTCGGAAAAACTAACTACGTCTTGTTGACGATAATGCGAAGGATTACTGCAGATTTTTCACTCGTTTTGCTTTCCCGATGGGCGCACAACCATAGTTTTCTTCCGTACGTGCGCTCACTGACGCAGTTCGCTTACGCTATGGAAGCGCGCGCCGGTTGCTCTACTGCCGTGAGTAGAGCAACCGTATTGCTCTACTGCGGTGAGTCGAGCAGCGATTCTTCCGATGCGGACTATTCCCCAAATGCCGAATCAGAATCTGATTAATTGGATTTCAGTTTGTCAGACGATGATTTTTTGACGAGTTTAGACTTCGATGACGATCACGGAGCGACATCTGAAAAGCGTGCGCGGCGAGCCATGCTTCAATGACTATGACACGCTGAAACGTTTTTAGTGTTAGAGCACGAACATTTTTAACTGGAAAAGTACTCTGCTGCGCTTTTTTTTTGTATGTATGTGAGCTATGTTTAATACAATGCATAATTTTTATTTATAAAAAACTGTTAAGCTTTTTTTCAGGATTTTGCTTGATTTTACTACGAATAAACCATGTGTATGTAACAACAAAAATGATTTTTTTGTCACTTTACAGTCACGAAAAAAAATTTTAGACAATTTTTTTCTTAAATAGAATCGTCTGAAGAATTTATTTCAGCAATAAAAAAATTACACATTTTTGGACTGGATTTCGCGAAAAAATTCGACCCTCAAAGGGTTAAAAAGATATGTGGTATGCCAGTGCACTGCAATGCACTTTTGGGTATGGGTGTCTCAATATCGGTGTTTACCTCTGGAATTTTGTTAAACAGCTGCAATTCCACAAATGATGCTACATGCTTAGAAGTAATTGAAAACTGATTAGTATACCTATTTAATCAGCCATATGATAACTGCTGACAAGTGCACGCTAGTTAATAACATGTACCCCCTTAAAAAAAGCATGAGGTTTGCTGTTGAAATTAGCATAAGATAAAATAGGCTAATAGGTTGACTTGTTTTGATTGGTTGATTGATTGATTGATTGATTGATTGATTGATTGATTGATTGATTGATTGATTGATTGATCACCCAACACCCACACACAGGCTATCAGAAGTGCATAATGTAGAGCTGTGGATCAATTCCGACCACCTGAATATCTCTTGCACAATCATTTTATCAAAGCACACCAACATTTTTGGATTCCACCCCTGTCGGAACACAGATGTCACAGCTGGGAATCAAACCCACAACCTTAGGCTTAGTGCCTGAATGACGCATAAGAACAGCCATGACGAAAATACATCTGTTCTTCCCTGCAAGGGGACAATGCTCACTACAAAGCACAGAGTTAAAACTTTTCCCACACATGAGTAACGTGATATACTGGGCAGATATGCCCCAAGCGCTCTATGACATTCTTGTCCTTTCAAAGCTTTTGTATAACACATCAAAATTATTTGCTATAACATGCATTCAATCGTTTTGAATTACACTTCATTGTGTTAAGTACCGTCCAGCACCATTTTTGGAGCTCAAACAAAGCTGAAATATTCTTTGTTTGCCTACCTTTTCCTGATAACAATACAGTGACCTGGACCAGCTGATGTTTGGGAGAGGTAAGGGGCCTCAAAGTTTTCTAGCCGCTTCTGAACTGAAAAAAAAAAAAAAAAGCAATGACGCAAGAACATTTAACCAAGTGCCCACACAGCTTGCCAACCCCCCACCCCCTCAGGAGTTGCAGGAGAGTTGAGGTAAACCCTAGAAAATATGTTTAAACTTCGCTTTTTTAAGTGCTCTTATTTCTTCTACTTTTATTTATAGCAAAGTAGGTTGTATTCACACAGACATTTACACTTGAAGTAAAATGCGTTATCGCCACAAGTACAGATAAAACTAGAAACAACATCTCTCGCCTTGTATAGGCCCCTTACCCAAATTAAGGTGAAAACCAGTGAAAGAATGAGCATACATAAATGTTCAACATATTGCCTCATACTCAATTTACTTCCCGTAATGCATAGACTGCATGTCAAGGGACATTTGATGGGCATTTTTCTGCATAGATTACTGACACAAAATTCCCATCAATATTATGCTTTTTTGTTTATAATGCTTGGACCACAAATAATATACATTGCATCCTTTCACAATGTAATTCTAGAATTGCTCCATGCATCCCTTGATGCTCACAAGCTTGCTAGCGCTTTAAAGCGTTCCACAGTCATTACACAGGTTCTTACAAGTAACATGAGACAAAACTTCGCATGTGCCAACAGCATATTATAGACATGCGCAAACTTTGAAAAATCAAAAGTCTGGCTTAAGTAGTTTCAGTCGCTAGCATGCAAGCTATATATGATGTATATCTTTGCCCCACCGAATAGCTCTTCCTCATATTCTACGCTATGAAGAGTTTTGCATCATATTTCATCTCACTTTGTTTATTACAGCATCAGCTTCAGCAATATCATCACTCGTGATAATGAAACTAGGGGTGTGCGAATACCGAATAGTAGCTTTTGAAGTGAATACCGAATCGAATCAAGAAAAAAATGCCAAATATCGAATCGAATATCGAATATCAAAAATTTTATTTTCACAGGCCTTGACTTTATAATTTTATTTGTGGGATGCGGTGGCGAGCATTGGTTTTGATTTGTTTGCTTTACTAGCAAAATGTGGGAAGGGAGAGGCCCAGTTGGGTAAATTTCTGTACTATTATGTATGTTCTATATTAAGTTGCCGAACTAGAACGTGATTGTAAAAATGGAGTAGAAATATCAGCTTTCCTTGAATATCCTCGAGCCGCGGTGCCACGTAGCTGTTGGAGGGATCGAATTATTGAGCGGCGACTATATGGCACCACGTTAACACCCACCCGCTTTAAACGTACTAGCGGTTAAAAAACGTAGTTGCGACGGATGTCCGATCGAGTCTCATTGAGCCTAATGCATTCACTGACCGGCTCATCCTATGCCTACCGGCTAGTGAGAAGTTGTGGGTACTGGACCCAGTAATAGTTTAGAAATGCTCCTTGGCAAAGCAACTGCGTGCTATCGGATGTTCGTGCGAGAGAGAACTTTTTTCACGCGAAATTTTCGGGGGCACTGCATTTGTTTCTTTGTTGGTAGAATCAGCGGCGCGCGTCAGATGCAAATTCATACTCGATGGTTAATGCGGGCTACAGTTCAGCGCGTAGTTATGAGACGTTCCCGTCAGGTAGGTAAGTGGAAACCCGAGTACACGACTCGGAGGGGACCACGCAAAACCATCGTATAATCGAAAAACTAAGAATATGGGCAGTGATGATAAGTCTTGCCCCCCAGAAAACGGGTACAGACCGACTGAATAAGCTCGCGAAACGACCCTGCACTTCACCAGGAAAGGTAGCTTACATTTTTGAAAATGACACCTAACCGTTTAATTGCAGGAGGTGTGAGTGAATCGTTATTCTGAACTTTAAAAAAAAAAATCGAATCTAACGCACATCTTTACAAAACGAGCCCAATAATTGCCCGTGCTTAAAAACGAAACCGAAACTGCGTTGGCAACAGCCTCCCATCAGAAGAGTCAGATAGAGTCTCATCGCCATCATATAATGGCGACGGAGCACGTTTTGTTGTAAGTTTGCGTAGGAGGATTCCGTGCGGGATTGAGCTATGCTCGTCGTATTTGTTGCCTTGTGTTCCCTTGCGAAGTACAGTTGATGACTATAAGCGCTCACGTCAAGGGGAAATTTTTTTTCACGCTGACGATAGTTGCGTCGTGCCATTTTTGTGTGCTCGAGGCCTGTGACTGCGAGTGCCGCAAACAAAGGGAGGAGGCCTTCAGTTGCATGTCGACCAGGAGAACTTTCCACAGGCTGAAAGCGTGAAAATATCTGGATCTCGAAGATGAGCTTGTTGACTATCTGAAGCTCCTCTATATAGATCGAGCTTGCCTACTAGGTAACGGCGATGGGATACTCCTGCAATCAAGGCATATCTAGAAGCGATCTTGGAACTATGTTCGTCTGCGATCCAGTTAGCCTGAATCACAGATGAACATGAACTGCTAGGAGAATAAGTTCTCCATTCTACGAAGGCGTCCTCTACCTGTCTCACTCTCTCTTTCAAGCTAGGGGCGCGGGTGCGAAAGATGATTTTTTTTCCTCGAGTGGTGTCGAAGAGTTGTTATATGATGTGGGGTCGGCGAAAATTTTGTCGTATAACCGAGGCTTTTAATACATTATTTTTATAGGGTTTCACCGGGACCAAGCCAATTCGTCGTAAAATGCGGGTCGTCCCACTGTTTTACCAAGTTTCGATATTCGTAAAATCGAATAGTAGATATTCGATTCGCGAATCAAACTTCGCAGGGCTTTTATTCGATTCGTATTCGAATATTCGAGTATTCGCACACCCCTAAATGAAACCTTTATGTAACAGCCTGCCTTCCCGCACATGCTCTTCTCAAGAAAAGTTACACAGCTGTTGAAAAGGAAGGTCGTGAACGTAGACAAAGTTCAAACTTACTGATTATGTCCGCATCCACCCTTTTTACTAAAAACAAAGCAAAGTAGCATATGAGGTCTTGAGGCAATCCAATCTCCCTTGCCACAGCCTGCAGTGGGAACACAAGAAGTGAAAAGACCCTGTAACTGAGGTAACGCTATCAAATGATATAATGAAGCTACTGTGATCAAATTCTCTTATATCTCTTCTTGGTTCTAATTCTACTGTCTGTTAGTTCGTTCCAAGTGAGACATGAATGAAGCTCAAAGTCTGCAGACACAGAAAGCACAGAAAAATTGACAGAAAGATCGGAAGCAAGCAAATAAGGTGACCTGAGCTAAAGTATGTCTAACTGTCAATTACTATATTTCAGCAAGCCTGAGTGGTACAGAAAGAAAAATGTGACTAACACAAACAACAACATTTTCTTACTACACAACAAACACTACAGTTGAAGCAGATAAAAAAAAGGAAACATGAGCATTTTAAAATGATCAGCACCATTTCCAATATTTTGGTTGCATATCTGTCCATGCTAGCATGCTGCGAGAACTGCCAGAAACTACATGGATGCATTACATTTTCCTTCTTTTACTGATGGCATTGTTATCCCTCTTCAGTCTATAGAAGTTTGTACGCATGGCATAACTGTGTATTATAGTTGGTTTGTTCAGAACATTCATGGCCTCTAGGGGCCTTCTGGCTGACAGCCAGGCGTGCTCAAGTTCACAATGACGCACTAAAATACTTGAAAGAGGCACATTCAAGGCACAAACAGTGACGTCAGTACTGCCATCAAATGTGCTGTCATTCCTAATTTTATGGGGATGGCATTGCCCAATCATGTGAACGTGGTTGTCTTACTCTAGTTCACTTGCTTCCTAATTGAATATGGCTTGCGTTATTTTCCGATACGGTGCACCTTTAAAACAGATTTTCGTTCCCTTTCGAACCGGCGTGGTGGTGTGTCTCTATGATATTACGGCTGCGACAATGTACTGCCTCCAATATTGAACTTCAATGGAAATAAGCATTATAATAACAGCATTATTAGATTTTAATTCTTTATTATAACTGTTAATGTCATATGCCAGTGACGCGAGGTTTGAGGAGACATCCGGTGGGTACAGTTGGTTGCCCATGTTTACAGGGCCACCAATTTAATTTTTAAAAATTGGAATTTCTGTTCTGTTAAGGATGGCACTTATAATTTTTATGGATCACTGAGTAGGTTGCAGACACGACTATAAACGAAAACTATGAATTTGGGGCCTTGTGCCTGGGCTTTGTAGGAACCCAGCTCGTCCCATAAACTTTCCTGGCCAACTGCAGTCGTGTAGCAGAGCACAAGTGTTGGCATACAGACACATAGGCCCATAGAAGCCACTGCTGTGAGACTTCATTCTTTCAAAATACTCCTCAAAATTTTGAATCGGTAACAGAAATGTTACATCTATGAGAACCTCTCACATTAGCAGAACATTGACGGCTGGCTGGGCTAAAATTCTTTTTCTCATTGTCAAAAAATAAACTAAACATATAAAACAATACTTAACACTGTTCCAAGGAAGAATTCTCTGAGGAATTAATGAACACACACCTCTACAGAACATTAATATGTATGCAAACTCATTTTTTCCAAGGACAACTCAACAATGAAATTCATTGCCATTATCACTACTCCGTAGTAGCTCACCAGAAAATTTTGAGAAAGGGTTCAAGGAATCTTTTTTGCAGTCTGGTTCACAAGGTTGATCTTTTTATTTCTCTGTGCTTGTGTTGTGTTATCTAAAGTTTGATGTACCACATCAAATACCGTAGCGATTGAATTGCTGTTGAATTATGTAAAAAAATACGTACTAATTGCACTCATGTACCATATGAATTTCTGTACTGTACTTGCAAACAGAGGTTGGATTATGTATTATATATAATGTTGTACGAGTGATATGTACTGATATTTTTTCTGTGACCCACCCCTGTAACAACGTGACGGCCAACAGTATGCTGAAATAATTAAATAAATAAATAAACTTACATCCATGATTACATCAGTGGGGTCTGTGGAGAGTACAGAGACTGTGACCTTCTGCCAGTTCATTAGAAACACGTCAAAGTCAACCTCCTTGGGAGGGGCACCCATGGTCTCCTGCTGAGCAGACAGCAGGAAACCCGTGAAAGCCTCGTCAGATGACACACGAGCATCTTGGCTGGCTGCAGAGACGAAACAGCCGTTAAGCAGGTTCTTCCGCTGTTGACTACCGGCTATCCATCACCCCTCGCGAACACTTTTCTCAACAGAGCGTCTGACAAAAAAACAGGAATGGCAGTTATTAAGCTCACATTACTACTTGCCATGGGAATGTAATCTCCGGTACACAATACAGCATTACAAATAGCAAAAGCAAATGCATTTAAGAAATGGCCAACCCAAACGTAAAATAAATTGATGTGACGTGTAAATGCATATGAACTTATCAGGATTGGCTAGGAGCTAAAAAAAGAACATTCAGAATCTCCTTTGGGAGTTGTGTAAGTGAAGCGTAAGCATAAGTTTAATTGTAGGTTTTAATTTAATTGCATACGCATGCCTCACCCACATACAAGCATTCAACTGATACAATGCACAACAGGAAGGTTACTTGTTACACATTAATCATTGCTTACGCATGAGGTCAGCATTCCCTGTCACATTACTGGCGACCACACGTTTGGGACAGAGCAAACATGGAGAGGTTTCCCTGGTGGCAGACACACCATGCTGCTCCACGTGGAAGCGGTAAGTGAAATGGCGCACGCGCAGTGCATGACATCTGCCCGCATGCATATGAAGGTAGGCAACACATACATGCACAAGACAACTACATTGTCTGTGTCTTGCCCAATACATGTTACTTGCACAAAATTCCTATACATCCATAAACCATGGCTGATTTGCAGACACACCTAGCTGGATGTACTTTTCAAGGAATCCTCGTCGTTCTTCAGTTTGCGTTGGTGTCAATGGGAGCAGCTTCTTCGGTGGAAATGGAGGAAGTGCCGCTGATCCAAACACCTTTTTCAGCTGAAAAAACACATTTTTAAAACCACTCTTCCACAACATGTTCAATAACAAACACTCAACAAAGTGCAGCAATGTTAAGTGATTCAGTTGCAACTTATATCCCAACATCTGACCAGGAGAGAGCAACCAAAGGCAACGCGTTGCAACATTTTTTTTTTTCCATTCTTTTCTCATCTGCCACAGCAACCATAGTGATATTGGCAATACAAGAGCACCTGTGCAAATAATGGAGAGTATGATCATGAAAATGAAATGGATTGCTGCAAATGCTCAAAAGAAGCAGTAAGTCTGGCTTTTATATCAAGTATTTCAACTCATTTGCTTCATCTACTGAGAAAATTTCTTGTACCAAATGTGAAATGAATCACACTGGACGAATAGAAAACTGTTACAAGCGTGAAAAATTACTACAAAAACAATTTTTGTTTAAAAATTGCAACATCGCATATTTTTGTAGGCTTGCACTAGCAAAGTGTGGGCACTACAAAAAAAAAAAAGCATTGTATGACGGGCACTGCAAAAAAGCACTGCATTGCCTGTCTCAATTCCCATTCGATTTTAACAATACATCACTAGCTTTGATAGCATGCCTCTGATATGAATTATTGTCAATAACTGTCTTTTTCTAGTATGACTGTCAAACAGAGCACAGAAACATTTGAAAATTTGATAGTTCATTATTTTTCAGAATTAAACCTACGATTATGTGCTCCTATTCAGTATACTACAGCAACTTAGCCTCCACAGATATGATAGCACTTAACAGTCAAGCATCTACTGTGGAATTATTAGTGTGTAGCCCACTACTGAACTGCCAGTTCCCAGATGAACGCAACAAGTGAACGATCCTGGCAATGAAGTGGCTCACCTGATCGTGCAAACTATGAAGCTGCTTGTAGCGAACGGCACAGTGAAAAGCACCATTCACATGTATGTTGTATGCCTGCAGGATAAAGCACCACATCAGAGTTACCTTAACAAACGCCAAGCACAGCCCCAGTATTTGTCAAAAGTACACAGGTTTTGTCTGAGATCTCCAGGCCAATGAGAGGCTATTTAGAGAAATTTTCATTGCATGCCATAATTTACAACGCCCCTGGGAATTAAAGAAAATCTTATATAGCCATCCGGATTCCTCGATTATCGTAGAAGCCACACCACAAAGTGTAAAATGTGTGTGTGTAGCTGAACATGTATGAATGTGTAGAGGCCCCCACATACTTTTTCAAAAGGCTGTACATAAAGGTGCTAATGACCCTGTCACAGATCCCTTAGACAAGAGCGCTATACAAGTTTGAAATTTGAACCTTTAACAGCACCTGTGCTATACATTCCCTAAAACTCTTCCATGCCACCCTGTTAACCCAAATTATGACAAAATATGGCCAAATTTTTTTCATTGAGGCCCCATTTTGTCAACATGTTTCCATTCCTGCACTCCTCCTTTTGCTGTTTAACAAGGGACGTGTGCTGTCACCTATGATAGCAGGGCAAGGCACCAAAACGAAGCCAGCTCGTCCTTGGCAGTTTGAGAAAAGGAGACCCTTAGCTGTTTTAACCAGAAACGCATGACCAGGGCCTGTAACGGGTTAATATCTGTCCAATTTTCACACTGTTTGTATCAGAATGCCTTTCAGGTGCCCTACTTTGGTTTATATCACATGGTTTACATTAACAGTTTCAGGCAATACAATTGTATTGCTCACAAGACCAAGACTAAAGCAGAATCTAGTATACTGAATGCATTTTGTAGGGCGCACCAGCTAGCAGCAACGACTACCATTAAACTATACAAAGATGAAACATTTGCGTACATATCAAACAGGTATATTACAATATGTATTTGCTGCACTTTGAAACAATGTAATGCATACCGATTGGTTCTGAGAAATTTTTCACAAAGTGTGAAGTAGTGTTAATTAAGGCTGCACGTGTTACTGTTTTGAATAAATGGCAACTAGCCACCATGTTATACATTGTCGTTCCCAAGCAGTCTACTGCAATGGACGTACGTACATTGAATATAAATTATTGTACGGAGTTGTCAGCTTTGCTTGATAATGTTGTTTAATTCCACGTTCACACGTTATTTCCATTTAAAGTAATAGTCATTTTGGTGGTCATATGCACGCTTTCTCGTAAGGAGCCACGTAAAAAGACAAAACGCGTCGGGCTTTCTCTCTCCTTGAGATTTACTTCGTTTCACATCACGTCATCAAAAGATAAGATCGCCGAAATAAATACAAGATAACTCGGGGCGTTAACGGAGACCGTTTCACCACCTTTTCAACGCTTCATCACAGATGACGCAGCAAGTTACACAACTCGAGGCGTTGCCTATATTAATCGGTGTTCTCGATTTTGAAACCGCAACAGTCTGGCAGCGCATTAAACGGGGGAACGGGAGCGGCGCCCTACTTTAAATACTACTTTCGATATTGCAAGCTCGAGATGGCTCCGAACAAGCGAGGAAGAACGACCCTGGACTTCTCAACGATACACACGCTATCGAAATGCTGCGATGTGTAGTGGGGCAAAAAAAGAACGGCTGAAGTTTGAGAAAAACTTTCAATCGCTGTCCCTCCAAAACTACCACGCTATTACGAAACACATGCGAGTTGACTGAACTTCAGCCACCATCAGATGCACGTGTTTGGTGCCGCTCGAAAATCGAGCGACGGCATGTAGTCGGAAAACCGATCACCAAGCAAGATTTTTGCGAGCGAACTCCAACCATGCCATGATCTGCGCGATGCTGCTCAACTTGACACAGCGGGGTTCTCCCCACAAGGCTGTTCGGATCGCAATCATTTTACTCACGACGTATGTAGATCCGCTCTCGTCTTTGAGTTCTTGCGTATCCGGGATCGAAAAATGCATCGTTAAGCGAGCGCTTCACCAGAGCACATGGAGAACAAGAAATTGGTAGCAGTGGCTATGTTTTTGCTACATATGTGTCGGCTGGCCATTCCCCCTGGACCGAACAACGTCTCTACGCCGCACTCTTCCGCCGCCACGGTTGTGTGGTTGTGTTCTTCCGCAGTGTAAATGCAAATAGCGCGAATAGAGATCCTCGTAAAGCTGCAGTGACTCAAAAAACAATAGCTCGCTCGGCATGCTAAAACGCGCCACGCGGCTGCTCAAAGCGATCGCGTTAAACTAAGACAAATGTGAGCCCAAAAAAAAGATGGCAAGCGCACGCACGCGCCCACGCCGGCTTGACGCTCGGACCTCGGTAGCTGCTGCAGCTACAGCGGAAGCGTAGCGCGTTTTAAAGAGTTTGAAGCTAAGGAATGTTGTTGACGGGCGCTGTATGAGTGCGCTCGGGCTTAGTAGTAGTATATATAGGCTCGCTTGTAATGCGCGCAATCGAAAGTACGCACCTTATGTCGATGCGCGGAAAAATGTAGCCTTGGGTGTAGTTCTAAATCCCGCGCTAATGTTGTTCTTGTGTAGGTCTTGGTGTAGTTCTAAATCCTGCGCTTAATGCAGCTCCACTACCGTGAAACCTGAGGAAGTGCGTAGCGAGGGACAACACGGCAGTTCCATTGGCAATCGCGCGCTTGCCGAGGTGATGGCGACCTCTCTTGCGCGGCGCGGGCATCAGCCTGATGTTCCAGACGCGTTTCTCGCGATTTTAGGTTAATTGTTGCGGTTAATTCTGGGCTATTTCTGCAGTTTATATTATTTTAGACCTTGTTAGTTAATTTGGCCTGCTTTTGCGCATTATTAGCCTTGTTTTAGGCCTGTATTGACCACTGCGTTACCATGCAACATGAGACAGTGGATGGACAAGCCGTGCCCCCAAAGTACTACGCATTTAAAAAGCAATTCCTTCCAAACATGCATGGTGTTGTGATTGGCTGCAAGTTCAATTTATGTTGCCGGCCCAAGCCACAAAATAGTTCAGCTAGCTGTTTCCAAGCTGGGTAAGAAATTCAACACACACTCAAAATTTGGAATGCAGGTTTATTGTAGAAAAAACGCAAGCAACGTGGACGTACAGATCTCAGAGTAACATTCCTTTTCCTGCTGTTTGGCATATTCTCCCGGCACCTACACACACGTCAACACGTAGAACTCATGCATGGGTGCAAAGGAGCTTCTAGGAACTAATCTGAAAAAGGAATACTTGGCACCAACATCTGCTTTCTTACAACATTAAACATGAAAGCAGCAGTAGATTCTGCACTGAGAAAAATAAAGGACAAATGTTGATATTGCAACCTAATCATCAATGATACAAGCTAAATGTTGATGCCAGGCACTCAAGAGTAGCAAAAGGGATGAGTTAATATTTGCCTCTGACAACACACAGAGCTCTTTTATAAGTGACTTAGGAACACACTTGTTACGCTAATTAAAAACGAAAAAAGCATCATATCACGCATACATGGACCTTTGCTTTAGTTCCTAGAGCTGGTATACCGAGAAACAACTTGTGCTCAGTTTTAACATGACCCCCATAAGCTGCAAAGCACTGTCATTACTTGCGCCACACAAGTTCAAATGTTAACCAAGACTTCACTATTAAATACAGAGCTGTAACAAGTATCGTTCAATGCTGTTGCAAAATGTGGGGCTTGCCACAATGAAGCCTTATTTGTGGCCACAATAAAGTAACATATATAATAGTGAAATATATATAACCAAGATTCCTGCAAAATAACAGTTAATAATTGCTATGCCGACAGTACTCAACTACCTATGTTGTCCCATTACTATATTCTAGAGACACAACATGAAAAACGATATAGTATGAGTACTGAAGAAGGCTATAAAATTGTTCTAAAAAAAACAAAAGCAAACGGACAATTAGGTTCAAATAAAATATTACACTACATCAAATATTTTTCAAAGCATGAACAACACAAACAAAAGCAGCCTCATCGCTACAAAAAAAAACAAAAAACAAATGCTGAAGAGATCACAACACCCAAGCAGGGATAATATAATAGCAAACCTATGTGGTACCTTAGGGACAGCTTAGAGGAGAGTGGATAAGACTATTGAACAAGTATGACAACCAATACAAGTTCTCCATTATTCAACATATTGCACACATATGGGGAGAAACAAAACAAACATGCTAGCACTCTTAGTTCCAAGCAACGTTAACGTACATGCAAAATAGAGATTAACGAGTCATACAGCATTGTGCATATTTAACTCACACTGAACATCAAGTTGCTTTACAGGGTACCCAGTGCACACGCCAGCTTCCATCACCCCCCATATGTTTCCAATCTTATAAATGATGCTGCACATTTAGTGTTCTCAAAGCAAAGCTTGTTCCTTAATAGATCACAGTATTATTGCTATTGCACAGAAGATAGAAAAGTTGAGCTTTTCCCTACTACAATACATGGTAAAACAAATAAAACGAGCGGGCTTACTGACAACTGAACATGTACACACGTACATGTAGGAAATCAATATTTAGCTGCCGCTGTGTCACTCCACCATCCTTCTGTGCCGAGATTTATTTCCCATTATTCGATAACGACAGAAAACATTGCTACCACTAAAATTGTTAAACAAGCACAGCTAGATTGTTTTGGCCATGTCACAGCACACCAACTCCTATGAGAGGTCACCATAAGGCAGAGAGATCTTGAGCATTACGAGGCCTTGAATCCCAAAAATGCACACCTGTGCCAACGGCACCATGCAAGCATGTGTATGCATTCAAACGTGACATATTTGCATAATATGCATACACACACACTGCAATCAAAGGGGGAATTTAGTGCATAGTTAGCAATGCACGCATAGTCTACACTAGACAATTCTCTCACTGCACACAATTTCTTCAGATGTTCGTTAAAGTAAAAGATCAACCAGAACATAATTTAATAAAAAAAAACATCAAATTAGCAATCACTAAATGAGCCAATACAAGATCTATCGTTCGCAAAATTTGGCATGACGTCTAAAAGAGCAAAGTGCGTCAAATGACATTGCATCCACTTAAAATGCCACACAAAAGAAAAAAAATCAGCGGGAATGTAACCTTGCATACACATTTTTGAGCGCAGCATCCACGGCCTACCTCCTCAAAGTCGCTCCTACAAATGAGGTGAAAATGAGTAAACCAAGGCATCTATTCAGCAGCCTGCAGGCAGAGGTCACAATGAATACAAGTGAATGAAACCAAAGTGGAGGAGTCGAGGTAAAACGTTATTTCGAACAACCCCTGATGAGTTACAAAGAAATAGCGGAAGGCAATCTCGTCTCTACCGACGTCCCTGCAACTTGCAAGCAATAAGTTAGCCAGTAGTAGAAACACACAACAGAAAACGTAGGCACACACATTCATTGCCCCTTTCCGCAGGTTCACAAAGGGGGAGCAAAAAGAATTGTCGCGGAGTAACGATGGTATAAGAGAAAAATTGTGCGAAGAAAAAAGTAAGGCACGACAATTAATGAAGACAGGGGGAGCGGGAGGAGAGCGTTTGATGCGGACAGTTTACTGCATGGTCAACGCATCAGGTTGAGACAAGCCGCACGATGCTGCGCTCGGCAAGCAGCTGATCGATGTGGACGTCGTCTTCGGTGGAGGTGTCGACGAGACGTACCACAAGATGCTGGGCACCCGCAACGCCCGTCTTGGTGTCCGGCTTCTTGGCCACAATGCGTGCCACAAACAGCCTGTCCTTTACGATGTTTCGGAAGTTGATGCAGTCCAATGGATTCCAGTCATTCTGCACAGGTTCCACACCTAGGAGGGGCAAGAGAAAATACAGTATAGTGCAATCAGGCCCCTTTCGCATCACCTTCTCATTCACTTGCCAAGCTTCACTTTCAGTGGACACTTCAACCGTGCTGTGAAGAAAGGAATGTCTGAGTGTGTAACATTGGCCATTATAAACTTTTTCAGAATGCCTACTGCAAGTACAGTTGTGATGTGCTGACTACGCCATAATTGATCATTGTGCGAATTAGAGAACTACCCACTACGCATTCATAGGCAATACGCACACCTATGCAGCTGCATGTTTTCTTGATGTTGTGGCTGATGATGACAATCAATTACCCACACAGAAGACCTGGGTTCGTTTCCGGCCCGAACCCCCGATTTTTATTCTTTGCACTCATCACAATTTTTCGCTCACAGCCGTCGACACTGACACTGGAATTTCTCTGACATGTGACATGAGCTCTTTAAAACAGAAGAGAGAGGAGATTTGAAGCAACGTTCAGAGCAGGCGTCAGCATGTCTGCAACCTTAGTAAAGCCACATACGTTTGCAACATATACCACGGAGCTCTAACACAGAGCGAGTCTAAGGTGAGCTCGCCGTATGTCTAGAGAAAGGGGCAATAGGAAAGTGAGTGTATAAGGCTAGTCATAGCAGCTGAGATGCTCCTTATCTTCACCAGCTACATGTGGGCTATCCTTATGAACACCTAGTATGGTAACATTACATATCTCGAATCTTTGGAGACATTTTTCCAAAAGGTGAAGAGCCCACAGATTTTAATGTACACAATACAGAAGAGCACAGATATTGGGAAAACCACTGAGCGAGATGTCTTTGCCACATATTAGCGGGTTCTTATAATAGAAGTAATAACAAACCTACCCGTTATAAATAAATGTATTGCAACGGCAATAAAAAAACTAAAGAAGTGTAGAACAGAGGCTTTACAGCAAAAAAATGATGCACAATCTGCTTATTACTAGTAGAAATGGTGATTGAAGTGTGTCAACACAATAATGGCACTTGCGTGTGCTTCCCAAGCCTCTGGCAATATACTATGTGCCTGTGGGTTACAGCAGTTGTTACCAAGACACGAGGAGAATTTTGTGGGATCAGTAATTTTATGGTCATGCCGTATTAACTAGAACCCAGGCAAATACTTTTTGTTTTAAAAGAGTAATACAGTATCCTGGCTCCTATGCTCGCAATCGCAAAAACTAAAAAGAACCCAATAGAGCTATGTGTAATACGTTCTGGTTAATACATTCCTGGAAAGTACGATTATTCGGCAGCAGCATTCAGCACTGCGGGAAACTGCGGTCGTATGATACATTCCGCAGCCAGAAACTCTCATTCAGGTGTGCAAAAAAGGGCCCTCCCGTGTACTTCGTGAAGCAATAAGTGGCAGACTGCCACAGCACGGCAACGGCGACTTCCCCGCAGTGCATAATTTCCCCCTCCGTGCCTTCTCTGCTTTACTCAATTGTCCCTTCCGCGTCTTCTCTGAATTACTTGATCGTCCCCTCCGTGTCTTCTCCGAATTGCTCGATCACCCCCCCTCAGCCATTGCCTCAGTTCTCTGTCAACTACACACCGACCCGAAGGCAGGTGGCCGCTCTGGCCGTCAAAATCTTCAGATGGCTTTAAAAAAAAATGTCATTTCTGTAGCACTTAGCACGATTTTGCAGAGCACTGCAAATCCTCCATTCATAGCATGGTATGTAGATACGCACTCAATCCACGCACTTCTGTTCAGACCCCATGACTACAACAACAGCCGGGAGAACACGCGGAGCTAACAATGCAGCACAAAAAAAGGATGCTGTTGATTTTCCAGTCCGCCACATTTCGGTATGAGACCTAAGAAAAGGCACACGACGTGTCACGTAACCGCAGCAACGCTGCCATTGTGCCCAGTGGACATGGCCGATAAGATGTCATTTCCTCCACACTCTTCTCCTTAAGCGCATTATTGGGTTGCTCCACCCATGGCGTGGCACACTTTCACTCGGCGTTCGTTTTGCTCTGGCTGGACAGTTCTGCTTATCCGCGGGTGGGCAGAATCTGCCAGGACAAATTTGTTCAGGTATACATCTGGAAGGTTTCTGGCTATCAGACACCAAAAAGAGACAATGCGTGGTCGCCGCCATCTTTGTGAGGGCTCAGACAATCGCAATGTGGGCGCTTGGGGACTTCACTTTCGGTTGCCATTAAGGCCGACGTCTTCTAAAGACTGTTTCCCCGTGCGAGATGGTGCGATTACGAGTGGCGGCGAACATACCGCCGCACGTCTCAAGTTAAGACAGAACGCAAACTATCAGCACATGTGTGCGACGCAGCACGCGATAGTCGCGTGCAGCTGTCACTTTTGGGGACGCTATCACTTTCACGAGATTTCGCATCGTGTTGTACCGCGATTGTTACATGCACAGCGCAGAGCTGAGCTTGTTAAGCCGTTAGCAGCGCGGCAGTTTTCTTCACGGACAGGGCAAGTCGCGTGTAATCTTGGGAACATACGTGATTGTACCTTAAGTGCGTATGCTTGAGAATATCACTTCTGCTCTTTGGCAAACCTAGCCCCATATTTCCAAGCGGCAATGCAGAAAGAACTGACACTCACGCGGTGCAAAGTTTCGTTTGCTGCCATGGCAGTAGCGTTTATTTACATTTACGCTGGTTGTCCCCACGTTCAATTTTGCGATCTTTGGGTTGTCTCGGGATTTCAACACACGTGAACACAACGTTGTTTCCTGTCAGGACCGTAGCTAGCTGGCTGCCAGTGAGCTGCCAGAAGTTCCAAAATCAAAAAGTCCCACTATGTTTTTTGAGAAATGTTTTTCGCCCATGCACCTCAATATGGGCTTGTCAGCCTCAATTTTTATTTGATTCAGATCATACGTTCTCCTGAATGATACGTTTATTTTTCGTCTTTTTTTGGAAACGTATCAGCGAGGTTCTACTGTATACGAAATTAAAGGGTCAGCTTAGATTCAAGTACAGTTGAACGCCTTTAAAACAAAGTGCTCAGGACTTTCAAGATACCTTATTATACAGTGCAATTCACTGTAAAAGGTAGCATACCGCGATGCTCTCACTATAGACGGGATATTCGTTATACAGGCCATTTTGTTGTTGAAGCGTTCATTGTAGAGGCATTTGACTGTATGCAATTGATCTGCAAATAAGGCATGCTCATGGCCACCAGCACTTGGCAGACATGCACCATTTCGTTTTCTTAAAGCATCTGATTTGTACAGCTGGGTCATAAAGCATCGAGCTGAGACAAGAAATGTTTCCGCCAATTCCTTTTCTTTCTTGGGTAACAATGTCAGAAAAAAAGCGTGCAGGTTTGACATCACAGTGAGAGCTTGGCCAACAGTACACATACCTGCGAGGGATGCCTGGATGGCCTGCACTGGCAGGTGCCTGAAACGTTGCCACAGGGGCTGCAGCTCCGACGGTTGCATCATGCCGTAGTCCCCGTAGTCCACGAAGTACACACTTGCCATTTGTGGCCCCTGTACCTAGTGGGGTAGAGAAATCGATTACCTCTCATTTACTTTTTTCACATAAAACCACAGACAAGAATACAAAATCGGCCCATTGAGAAACATTGATAATTAGGTAAAGCTACAAACGATTACTGTTATGACAAAATTAGTGTCAAAGGGTGCTACTGTTTTTAGAGTGTGCTATGATGCCTGTTAAGAGTAGTCTCTCAAAACAGCCTCCGTAATTGTGTGCACTGATGAAGCTACTAGAGCAGAGTTGATGCTGCAGCGTTGTACAGACTTGAGTGGATACACTTTTCTGACTAGGAAAATAGTATCACATTTAACAGGAGTTCCATTTACTGAGAAAAATGCATAAGGATGCAGCAGTGAATTGGAAAACATTTAAAGCTGCGATTGCATTTAAGTAATTTCCATTTAGAGATCCTACTGTATGTAGGGTAACTGAAAGTGACAGTGACATCAAAACTTCGGTAGTGACTTTGCTGATATACGATACTCAGGAAGCTGGAATAGTAATTTGTCATCAGTAAAGAACTCCAGTAACTTTCATTCTTTATTTGTTACCGCCGAAAAGAATATGTAGACTATTTTAAAAATGCCAACTAGTACCGTGCTTT
The DNA here is from genome assembly GCF_013339695.2 of Rhipicephalus sanguineus. NCBI lineage: Eukaryota > Metazoa > Arthropoda > Arachnida > Ixodida > Ixodidae > Rhipicephalus > Rhipicephalus sanguineus. The sequence goes on along the minus strand of NC_051177.1, from coordinate 92,911,995 downwards.
GTTTTACACAAATACTGTGAAGGTCTGCACCACTTCAGAACAGCACACCGTCCACTGGCAAGAAGCTCATAGACCTGCTTCACTGTGTGCCACAGCCAACAGTGCTTGCGGTCCAGCTAGGAGTAGAGCCCTCATCTTTTAGGAGCATGCTCCTTATGCTCGGCGCTTGTCCATCGCCATAGTAGCCGCTAGTTCTCATTGCTCCCGCTAGCTTGGCTCAGCGCACGCTCGCCCGAAAGACTAGTCTTCTTCCTCTTGTTCTTCGAGCGCCTTGATAATGATATGAACGCAGGCAGAACCACATATAGCATGACCAACTGTAGCATGCGCACGCTTGCGCGAAAGAGACGTCTTCTTCCTCTTGTTCTTTGAGTGCCTTGATTATGATATTGACGCAGGCAGAACGACATATAGCATAGCCAACTGTAGCATGCGACGCCCGCTCCACTCCGGCACGTGCTCTAGTTTGATAGGAGACCACTAGAGGGCCACAACTGCGCGCTTCCTCTCTCTTTCGACAGTCGCCAGTCGACAGGGGTGTGCTTCAATACTAATAACCTGCGCTTCGATACTAATAACATGAACAAAGAAGACAAGGCGGCGGAGCAGAGGGCTCGCAAAGCAGCAGCAGCGCAGACTCGCCGGCAAGACCCTGTGGTGAGAGCTCTCGAGGCCAAGGAGAGACTTCAGCGTTGTGCGGACCCCGAGATACAAGCCCGCAAAGCCAAAGCAGCGTGGAAGCGGCGGCAAGAGAACCTCGAAGAGGTACGGGCGCGGGATGCAGCGGCCAAGCGCCGAAAGCGGTCGCTACCTGAAGTTGGTGGCGCCGACGCGCTTCAAGCGTGATTTCCTCGACCACACGTTCGGCCACAGCTGCAAGGTCTGTGACCGCTTGTGGTTTGACAACAACTTGACCACAATCGCTACTATAACAACATGTCACGTCTTTATATGACAGTAGAGGAATTGTACGGAGCATTCACGGTTTACCCGATTATTTCCGAGCAAGCTCCTCTAACATCATTCACTTCGTGAATATGGAGGAGATTATTTTTCAACATGATTGACATTTGTACAACCACGTCACATGAAAACGAATGCAATTAGCTTCTGTGACATCGCTAGTGCAAAAGCACAAATGCAAAGGTGTAGGCTTGTGCGAATAGCAAATTTTAGTTTCGAAGCAAATTCAAAGCGAATAGTGATTTGGTCGAATAATTTCGATTCAAATAGTATATATCACATATTGTAAAGAAAAATTAGCGTATTTGTCATAACCCAACTAACATGTACAATAATTTTTAAAATTGAAACAAGACATGTGCAAACGTCATTCTTTTGGTTCTAAGGGAAGTGGAAGCAACTTTGAATAGTAGCAGGATTTGACTTTCGGTAGAATGCAAGTGATAACCTGTAAATTCCTTACATTTTAAAATTTACTATACTTGGAGCATATAAGCCGGTATCATCATCATCATCAGCCTGTCTACGCCCACTGCAGGGCAAAGGCCTCTCCCATGTTCCGCCAATCAACCCGGTCCTGTGCTTTCTGCTGCCACGTTACACCTACAAACTTCTTAATCTCATCTACCCACCTAATTTTCTGTCTCCCCCTCACGCGTTTGCCATCTCTTGGAATCCAGTCAGTTACCTTTAATGACCACCGGTTATCCTGCCGACGTGCTATGTGGCCGGCCTATATCCACTTCTTCTTCTTGATTTCAACTATGATATCCTTAACCCCCGTTTGTTCCCTGACCCACACTGCTCTCTTCTTGTCTCTTAAGGTTACCCCTATCATTTTCCTTTCCATTGCTCGTTGCGTCGTCCTCAATTTAAGTTGAACCCTCTTTGTAAGTCTCCAGGTTTCTGCTCCGTAGGTAAGTACCGGTAAGATGCAGCTGTTATATACCTTCCTCTTGAGGGATAGTGGTAGACTACCACTCATGATTTGATAATGCTTGCCGAATGAGCCCCATCCCATCCTTATTCTTCTAGTTATTTCATTCTCATGGTTCGGCTCCGCGGTTACTACCTGTCCTAAGGAGACAAACTCCTATACAACTTCCAGTGTCTCGCCACCTATCGCAAAGCGCTATTCTCTGCCAAGATTGTTTCACATTACTTTAGTTTTATGCATATTAATTTTCAGACCTACTCTTCTACTTTCCGTATCCAGTTCAGTAATCATGAGCTGTAATTCGTCTCCCGCGTTACTCATGAATGCGATGTCATCAGCGAATCGCATGTGTACTCTCCATTAACTCTTATCCCTAATTCTTCCCAATCTAGGGCCCTGAAAACCTCCTGTAAACACGCGGTGAATAGCATTGGAGAGATCGTGTCTCCCTGCCGTACGCCCTTCTCTATTGGGATTCTGTCGCTTTCTTTATGGAGGACTATAGTGGCTGTGGATCCGCTGTGGATCCGCTGTAGATTTCTTCCATTATGTTTATACAGGCTTCGTCGATGCCCTGATTCTGCAGTGCATGCATGACTGCTGATGTCTCCACCGAATCAAATGCCTTCTCGTAATCTATGAAGGCTATGCATAGGGGTTGGTTGTATTCCGCGCATTTCTCTATCACCTGATTGATAGTATGAATATGGTCTATTGTTGAGAAGCCTGTACGAAATCCTGCCTGGTCCTTTGATTGAGTGAACTCTAATGTCTTATTAATTCTGTTAGCAATTACTTTTGTAAATAGCTTGTAGACAACGGACAGTAAGCTGATGGGCCTGTAATTTTTCAGGTCCTTGACGTCCCCTTTCTTATGGATCAAGATGATGTTGGCATTCTTCCAAGATTCTGGTATCCTCCCCGTCGAGAGACACTTCGTATACTGGGTGGCCAGTTTTTCTAACATAATCTCTTTACCGTCTTTCAACAGGTCTGATGTTACCCGATCCTCACCAGCGGCTTTGCCTCTTTGCATTCCCTTTAGGGCTTTCTTTACTTTTCCTGTCAATACTGGTGGGATGTCAGATTCCTCTGGGCTATTACTGGGCTATTATAAGCTTTTATAACAAGCTTTTAAACTTAAAAAATGACGAATTGATGTGAAGGTAATATGTTCATTTAACCTTGAAGTAGGGCTTCGCGGCAGCACAAATTTTTTCTGGAAAGGTGTATTCACGGTATATCACCCCTCCACTGCAGTGAAACCACCTTTAAGGGGGGGTTACATGCGGACTAATGTACACCTATTTGTTTGTTTCGAATACTTCGGAATTTCCAATAATTTAAATTTGAATCGAAGCGAATTCAAATACTGTAACACTCGTTTGAATATTCGAACTGCTCAAATATTCGCACAAGCCTACAAACGTGCAAGCCAAAAGAGCTGCCTTGCTGCGAAAGTCGGGGCAATGCTGCTTGCCTTCGAGATGCACTTGCATATAACACCAGGTAGGGCTAGGGGTTTAGTGCTGGGCGCTGGTCCCCATTACACACATTCAACGCAACTTTATTGTATTCCTTTCTACTTCATGCACCAGAAACAAACTGCAGACAAACTTAATTTCACTTTGGGTAGTGATTAAAGGGTTCTGATTAAGGGGGGAGGTGGGGATCAGAGCTGAAATTCTTTATTTTTGTAGTAGAACAATGAAATTTGACATGCTTATTGGGAAGTGCACTGAATGACTATTTACAAAGTTTCATTAAGATATCTCCAGCAGTTATGACATTATAAATTTTTACTTGCATCATTGTTGTACCAAACTTGCAGAATGCCTGGCGTGACAACAAAACATGGTAAAAGCCCAAAGTTGCCCTTATATTTTAGCTATAGGAATGGTTCATGCTGTGACATTCTCCAAATATTTTTATTACCCCGATTTCTTTTTACACGGAACATTACATCCATGTTTGCATAATGCATTCGTTATCGTCATGTCAAATTAGCTAAAGAGTAAAAAAATGAGAGAGTAATTCAAAAATATAGGAATGTCACAGTGTAGAGAATTGACTAGGGAATACAATGCAACAGACCTCATGAAAATCCGTCAAGCCATAGTCGTGCTACGCTTTCTGCAAGCAAGACAGTCTGGTCAAAACACACTTGTGAGAAAACGGGCCCTAAAGTTGCACAGCCACTACATGTAAATCAAAATGCCTTGGGGCTGTAATATTTAGTGTCTTTGCTTGCAGGGGTTTTCTTATGTCCTTGATCTTTCATTTTTCTGCACTATGTGCTTTCCTTTTTCTTTATTGGTTATTTTTGTCAGCTCTTTGAAGGGTGAGCCTATCAGGTTTAATGCCCAGACTTGCACATTACAAGTCTGTGGCATGCAAATTTAGGTGTGCTGTGGCAGTTATGGCCAAGACATTGGTGGCATAGGAATTTCTGAGTAGTACTTAATGAAGCAAGTTTGGCAGATAAAAATTTGTCCACTCCTTACACAAGTTTATTTGTCACCCCCACCTTGATACGCTTCATCATTCACCCAGTAGTGGTAATGGTAGTCGGCGAGGCTTTCATTACTTCAGACATTTACAAAAGCTTACAAAAGCTGATACCATGCACGGCTTGAAGCGCGCCTAAATTACATCACCACTGAGTGCTTATTTCACCGCAAAGTGCTCGGCCGTGGGGTTCGGGAAGTCGATGCCCGATATGTTGGGTGGCAGCATTTGGTGGCGATGCACAATATGCCAAGCCGCAGCGATGAAACATCGGCGTGCAATATGCTTAGCCTCGCATTTTGGGGCGCCGATGCGCGAAATTGTCGCGGTGCTACGAGCGATCGCTGTGCGACGAATTTGTGGAGATCGAGCGGCCATGGCCGTGGGGTCCGCGGCGCTGCCGATGCGTCAAATGCCGATCAGCGATTCCGAACTGGCAGCGGGCGATATCATTAGTTGCTTGCAACAAAGCGCATTGCGGATTTTTCGCTTTCGCACGTCTGCTAGCACGATGTTCTTCCCCGCAAAGTTCAAATTCGTTGGCGCCGTGAACATAGTTAGGCCTAGCCACGACTCCGCGCAGTAAGCACGGTTGCGGTGTGCGCTGCCGCGGTGCCCGATGTTTCAAAGTTAGTCATGTTCAATCACGAGCACAAAAAGTCGTCCCGCAGTGGTCTTCGTCACGAGGTCCGAGATGCCGATGGGCAGAACTTCTAACCGCGGGTCCCATGAATGAACGCAATACAGGACCGAGACGTGCTTCTGTGAGGTTCGCGACGAGCGCGTCGGGCTATCGCAGTCTAATGCATGGTCTGATGATTGAGCTTCCGGGTGCAGCTGCTAATGCGTAACTATCGTCGACCAGCGAACACAAAACAAGTGCAAACGCTTCTGTGATTAGCGTGATTTTCGACAGCCGTGACCCCGCAACACGGAAGCCGCAGACGACGCACACCGGGAGCGACCATCAGACCAATGGCGAGGCGCGCTGGAGCATCATGGCGGCCGCGGCCAATCGGGGGCCTCGCAACGACCTTTAAACGTTTGCTTTTTGTGTGCTTGTTTTTAAATGGAGGAGCCAGCTGAGGCAGGGAATTTGAAGACGGAGAAATGCTCTTTCAGACGAGCCCTAGATGGTTGTGCTCAGTCACGCCATACGGAGCTATAATTTTTTGAAAAACGCATTCTTTTTTGCGATTTCCGCCATAATTTTCGCCACCTCAGCGGGCGCAACAATTTTTAATAGCACTTCTACGTGGTTTTCAGTGAAGATATTTTGGAATTAGATAGAAAAAGGGCTACAGGAACTGAAGATGTGATTTTCAGAAAATCTATTTTTTTTTTGCTATTTTTCGCGACTTGATCCCCGCGTCCCCCCTTAAGTCACTTTCAGAAGTCACTAAGTAGTGATCAGCCCCTGAACAGGCCCATCAGCTGTTGAGCTTGATCACCCTAACCGAGGCTCAGGGTGATGAGACCAGTGAGGAATCGGCACGCCAACAGCGGTGCCTCAGTTGCAGGCATTGTAGCACGTGATCCACGCTGCAATTTACTACAGCCGTGAAGTCTCTCCAGTCGTCATACACTAAGATATCTAGGCAGTGTGTTGTTGCAGGAATAACCCCCACTTGCTTCTTTTTACGCTCATAATGACACACAAACAGATTTTATTTGTAGATAGGAAAGACGAACCTGTTGCACCAGCACACGATACCAGTTTTCGTCGATGTGGCGGCCTGCATAGTAGCGCCCCTTGCGCAGCAGTGCCTCGGGCAGGCCCTCGGGGAAGGCACTGGAGCCCTCGGCGGCGTAGAAACTCTGCATTTCTGACATCAGGGCGTCCAGCTGTGGCCCGTGGGCCCACGACTGACATGTGAAGTTCAGCGGGTTGGCTGCCTCTGTCACATTGACGTCCAGGTACTCCCCGACCTCGGGCAGCTCTGGCGCTGCAAGGGGCTTGCCCTGCAGGTAGGGATGTGCAAATGGTAAATTTTAGGTTCAAAGCGAATAGAGATTTGATCGAATAATTTTGAATTGAATAGTTTGATTAGTATATATCACATATAAAGAAAAATGAGCATATTCATCATGACCCAACTACCCTGCACAATATGCTTCAAAATTTGAACAAGGCATGTGCGGATGTCATCCTTTTTGGTTCAATGTGAAGTGGAAGCAACTTTGAATAGTAGCAGGATTTGAATATCAGTGGGATAAAAGTGATAACCAGTATAATATGTTACATTTTAAAATTTACTATACTTCGAGCATGTAAGCCCGTATAACAAGCTTTTAAACTTATGAAGTTATTAATCGATGTGAGGGTAATATGTTCATGTAATCTTGAAGTGGGGCTTCACGGCAGCACAAATTTTTTCTGGAAAGGTGTATTCACGGTATAGCACCCCTCCACTGCAGTGAAACCACCTTTACAAGGAGGGGGGGGGGTTACATGTGATCTATATATGCCTGTTCGTTCATCCCGAATAATTTAAGGGGGGACGTGGCTTTCGATACCAACTTTCTTATTTCTTCATGGATTTTGATGAAAATTGGCACACTTATTTGAAATGTTGTTTTAATGCTACTGTAGAAATTTCATGAATATATCTTTACAACTTTTTGATTTACAATATATTTCACCTTCTGCTCTTGTTCCGAGTCTGACTCGCTTAAAAAATGCGATAGGAAACTCGTTCAAAGTGCTATGCATTCTAAGATGTCTGATTGCGGGCGTGACGTTCTTAGATTTTTTTATTTGCAACAAAATTTTTTTTAGTTTTCCTTTTTCATGAGGTGACTGCGCAACAGGCATTGAGGCTTTGTGCAACTCGTCAAATAGCTAATTATCAAAATGCCATACTGAAAAAGCAAGAATGTCACGCCCTGAACTGTGCTTCAAGGAATATAGAACAAAAAACGGAACTGAAATAGACCCAGCAGTCAGTGAGAAATCAGCGGAACAAGCGAAGCAGGAAGCAAGAAAAGTCGTTTTGAGAAAACGGCTTTTAAAGTTGTACCAACGATATTACTTCATCAAAAGGCACTGGGGTCATAATCTTTTGAGTCTTTCGTAATGTGCACTTTCTTGAGTGCCCTGTCTTTAGTTTGAGGTGCCTTGCTTCTCTAAAACACAAGAAGATTGTGATCTTTAAGGTGTTTTATAAGGTTGGACCTCCTGCACATGTGGCCTTTCATCGGTTGTGCCTTTGTTTTCTTTCTTTTTTCTTAAAATCTTTTTCTGATATACAAAGAACATGTAGCATGAATTTTAAACGAAGTTATGAAGTGGTGTAATAGACATGACAAAAAACAAGATATTGTAATTCAAGTAGGTCATGTACTATGATGATTTGCCAGCTTTCTTGTATTCATGCTCTCATTAACATAATTAACAGTCTTGATTGCAATTGATCATTGAATCATTTTTATAGGATACTAAAAGCGGCTCTCATCATGGCAACCTATCACTTCCTCCTAAATAACAGGCAGTTATGGCCAAGACATTGGTGGAATAGGAATTCCTTAGCAGTTTATTCAAGACGCGAACTGGGCAGATATGAATTCATCTCCCTGTTTCACTCGTCAAGCTAATTTGTAAACCTCGCCTGCGATGCGCTTCATCATTCACCCGGTCGCGGACACGGTTTTCTGCGAGGCTTTTATTTTTTCAGATGATTCATGAGCGCTTACGGCGATACCACGCACAGCTCCAAGCGCGCCTAAATTGCATCAACAGTGCTTTATTTCACCTCTAAGTGCTCGGCCGCATAGTCCGGGAAGTCAGCACGCGATGTGCTGGGTGGCGGCATTCGGTGACGATGCGCAATATGCCTAGGTGCGGCGACGAAAAATAGGCGCGCAACGTGTTTGGCCTCGCATTGCGGGACGCCGACGCGCGCCCGCTGCGCGACGAGCTTGGCCGTGGAGTCCGCTGCCGATGCGTAAAATGACCATCCGCTGTACCGAGAAGCCGGCGGGGGAAGCGCTTCGTTCCTTGCGAAGAAGCACACTGCCGCGAGTCCGCTAACGCGTTGCTCTTGCCCGCAAAGTTCGAGGTTCGTCTCGCGTGCCGACGCCGTGAGCGGAGTTAGGCCTAGTGACGACTCCGAGCAGTAGACGCGCCGGCCGCGGTGCCCGATGTTTCAAAGTTCGTAAGGCGTGATCGCGAGTACAAAGAGTCGTCCTGCGATCATCTTCGTCACGACATCCGAAGTGCGCATAAGCAGAACCTCCAACCACGGATCCGACGAGTCAACGCTAGAAAGTCGGTCCGAGACGCGCGTTTGCGATGTTCGCTACGAGTGCGGCGCGCCATCGTAATCCCACCGAGCTTCCGCTAGTAGCTCCAAACTAAAACGTAGTTCTTGTTCAAAGTTATCGTCGAGCCGTGAACACAGAGCGATTGCGAACACGCAACGAAGTAGCGCGACTTTCGACAGCCGTGAGCTCGAGACGCACGAGCTGCAGACGACGATCTCCCGGAGCGAGCATCGGACCAATGGCGAGGCGCGCTGGGGCAACATGGCGGACGCGGCCAATCGGAGGGCTCGAAACGACCTTCGAACATTTGCTCTTTGTGCGCTTGTTTTCGAAGGGAGGAGCCAGCTGCGGCGGGGAATTTGAAGACGAAGAAATGCGCTTTCCGATGAGCCCAAGATATCGGCGCCCGGTGGCGTCGTTGCGGAGCTATGATTTTTTGAAAATCAGTGTTTTTTTGCGATTTCCCCAATAATTTTCGCCACCTCGGCAGGCGCAACAATTTTTTTATAGCACTTCTACGCGGTTTTCGGAGAAGATATTTTGGAATCGGATATAAAAAGGGCTACAGAAACTGAAAATGTGATTTTCAAAAAATCGATTTTTTTGCCATTTTTCGCGATACGAAAGCCGCGTCCCCCCTTAAATTCATGTCAAAGCAAATTTTATTACTGTAGTACTCGTTCGAATATTCACACATGCCTACCTGCAAGCCTTCCTCATCCAGTTCGGGCGACAGCATCAGGCTGAGCGTTGCAAGCTCAGACACTGGTGAGGTGCTGCCGGTGACGCCTGGGCCATCTCCTCCGGGCCCAAAGGTCACCGTTGATGGGCTCATTTTCAATGTCGGCGAAAAGTCGCTGGAACCTCTGCGAAAGGGGTGCGAGGTAATGAGAATGCTATGTGACGGTTGAGGGCACAACTGCATGAAGCAGTATTATGCCACTGGTCAAACCACACCGAAGATCTTCATGCAGCTTTAAGGGAGACCTACAACACTTTTCCAAGTAATTGTCTAATCGTTTCATTAAAAGAGCTCATTGCCTCACGAATCGACTGCCGCAAAAATATTTAGGATCCGTCAAGTACGAGCAGAGTTACAGGGATTTACCGCACGCTTTAAGCGCGCTTTCCCTCTCCTTTCGTACCAGGGAGCACGCTGAAAGCTACTTAAGGAGGGGGATGGCAAGGGGGCAAGAGGATGCCTCCCTTCGTCAGAACGCGTCATGATCTTGAGCACTTTCTTTTCATTTGTATTGCTATAGCAACTATATGGACGCTCCAGCTGGTTTTTGCCATAGGTGTAGCCGTTGCTGTCGCAGTCACCGTCACCATCATGTCCCGTATGTGTATACGTATGTACAGTAAAACCTCGTTAATTCAAAGTCACTGGGATGGTGAAAAATCACAGAGTTTTCAAATTAACGAAACATACAAAAAGCAGTATGCAAAGAACTTCGAATTACTGAAAATAATCAGAGGTGGTCGTTTGCTGTGCCTGCTAGCTTGCGGCTCCAAGGGTTATGTTTTCCAGCAATACACGGTCCAAATTTCGCCGCAAACGCGGGGACATGGCGGGTCTCACTGCTGCCAGCAGAAAAAAAAAAAAGGAAGAAAAAAAAAAAACGAACGGTTGTGGTCAGCTGAAATATGCGCCTGTGGAAAAAAATACGTGCTTCATTGCAACAGTGGTGACACGTGAGCAGCACGTCATCCGCTCCTCGCAGGTGACATGCAAGTTACAGAGTACTCTTTTATGTTTATTTAAATTTTTGTTGCTTGATTTCTTATTTTAGTTTCTTAGTCTATTTTTTTCCTGCTTTGGTGGCGTGAACTGCCATTACAGACAATTCTTTATGTTAATTTGTTAATTTTTTTATTCTTTTACTTTTATTTAACCTTACTTATTTTCTCCATTTTCATTTCCCAATTTTGGAAGCAAAGGTGCCAGAGTAACCTAGCTGGCCTCGGCAAAAGAAGAAGAGTGTCGTGTGGCTCAAGGCCCATGAGCCAGATCTTTCACTGGGCTCATTCACTGGGTTACGACAAGGGCCAACACGGAACGACGACCTAAGAGCTGCGCTCTAAAGGCACTGTCATGCTTTGACAGAGTGTGTATGCACTTGACGTCATCCACAAGGAGCGCTAGCTCCTTGTAGATCCTTGTGAGTGGTAGGCTACCATCCACTAGGATGAAAGCCTACCATCCGACCATCTCGAAATGGTTTTTATTAGAGGTGTGCGAATACTCGAACTTCCAAATATTTTTCGTATAGTGTTTTGCTATTCGATTCGAATAGCACCGGAATTTTACTATTCGAACTATTCGAACCTCCAGAAAATAAATATAACGACGATAAATCGGCGTGCAGCATGCTTGGTCATGCCTTTTGGGGCGCCGATGTGCGAAGCTGCTAGCCGCTTCCACCAGTGCTCTGAGCGGTCGCTGTGCGACGAGCTTGACTGGGGGTTCTGCTGCCGATGCGTCAAGTACCTGTCCACGATTCCGAGAAGCCAGCGGGCGATGAGATTCGTCTAGTGATAGTCGACGCATGAACAAAGAACGCGCGAATGCATCACTAAGTAGCGTGATTGTCGACAACCGTGACCTCACGACGCGCAAGCAGCAATAATAATAATAATATCTGGGGTTTAACGTCCCAAAACCACGATTTGATTATGAGAGACGCCGTAGTGGAGGGCTCCAGAAATTTCGACCACCTGGGGTTCTTTAACGTGCACCTAAATCTAAGTACACGGGCCTCAAACATTTTCGCCTCCATCGAAAATGCAGCCGCCGCGGCCGGGATTCGATCCCGCGACTTTCGGGTCAGCAGTCGAGCGCCATAACCACTAGACCACCGTGGCGGGGCCGCGCAAGCAGCAGATGACACTCTCCCAGAGAGAGCATCGGACCAACGGCGAGGCGTGATGGAGCAACATCGTGGAGGCAGCCAATGAGAGACATCTAAATGAACTTTAAACATCTGCTTTTTGTATGCTTGTTTCCAAATGGAGGACCTAGCTGAGGCGGGAAATTTGAAGACGGAGAAATGCTCTTTCCGACGAGCCCAAAATGGCGGCGCCCGGTTGCACCATTGCGAAGCTATAATGTTTTTAGAATGTACAGTCAACTGCCGATTTTTCGGACGCCCGATTTTCCGGACATGCTCAAAAATTCGGACGCTTTCGCGGCACCGTCACCAGCCCCATAGACGTCAATGTATAAGAACGTCCGAAATTTCGGACGCTGAAACTCTTCAGCGCCCTATTTTTTGGACTTTCTGCCCAAGTTGCTGGTCTGAAAGGCATTAATTGAAGCCCCCGCCTCTGCCGCGTCTATCCTCTCGTAGGTTCGAGCCAGCGCTTGAAGCAGACCAGAAAGCAGGGTTGAAGCAGACCAGAAATTCAAAGGGGCCACTATCACGGCCCCGTGCGGCGATGTCTTTATGGATAAGCAGCGGAAATGCACGGAGGCGTGATGGCGGCAGGTGGCAAACGCGTTGATACGGCTTAATCGCTGACAACCCTTACGATAAGCATCTTCAGTTAACTGCACGGCAGTGCATGTGGCCTAGCGCAGTGGCATGTGTACTGCGCACATTTAATAGGCGACAACCCAAACGCGCCGCGCCGCCATTCATGCTGCCTCTTTGTGAGAGACCGCTCGCTAAGTATGCCGCACAGACGCGTTGCCTTCACGAACGAAACCAGCTCACCATTGCTGTGCCCGTGTGCGGTCAGAAATGGAGTGGGCATCACGAACGCTTTTAAATGCGTGCATACGGTACAGCAACACTACAGTGACAGCGTGAGCTTAGTTGGCGATCTGCCGCACACAACAAGGAACAATCGGCTTCACACGGCAGCAAATGCTGCGTATCGGCGGAGATTCGGTGATGTGTGTGCGCATAGTTTACGTGCGCACACACACATCGGGGAAAGCCGAACGAGTCGTCCGCTCTTCCGCCACAGTCTGTGTTCCGAGTCATCATTCTGAAACGCTCCGTGCGAGAGAACCGTAATCTATTCTGCACTTAACTGTTGTCAGTGGCGCTCATCACGAGACGCAAATTTGCAAGTGGCTGTTGCCACGTGGTTATGTGGGGTTCGCGGCAGATACAGAATGTATTTGTGAGAGTCTGTGCACGCACCAAAATGCCTGATAAGTGTACTGGGAGGCATTAAAGCTACAGTAAAACCTCGATAATTCGAAGGCCGCCGGACCGCGAAAATTCTTCGAATTAAGCGGATTTTCAAATTAACCGAAATGAAGGAAAAAAAGCAAACAAGCGCTACAAGATGAAATCACATTTATTTTCTTTGCGAGAAAAAGGTTACTGGAAATAATCGGTGATATTGGACTGCTTATTGCGGTAGTTCACCGCCCCAAGTGCCATGTTCTCAAACCTGCTCACAATACTCAGCATTTCACTGTCACCACCGCTGCACTCGACAAAGCTGCGGAAGGTGTTCACGGCATCGACAACTGAAGCCAAAGCGGGCGCGCGGGCGGGCTCGTTATCGTCACCATCATCGCCGTCTAGCCCAGTGTCGACAACGTCCTCGTGTACATCAGCGTACGATGTTTGGACCCCCGCCTCAACACTGGAATACTCCACGAAGCCTAGTCCCTCGCCGTCGCCGGAGTCGGTGATCCGGGCGCACATCGAGTCTCCCTCGTCGTCTAGGCCGGACGAGCTGCAATCTTCATCAAGATCTTCGCCACCTTGTTTGCGGAACCCGGCATGTTCAAAACAGCGCCTGATCACCTTTGACTCCAACTCCTTCCAGGCAAAGGCAATTAAACAGATCGCACCAAGCAGATCGATGTGGTATTGCTTTCCACTGTCGTAGCAAAGCAGAACCCGCTTCAACAGGTGGTGGCGGTAAAGCTTCCTCGTTTGCAGGATCACCCCTTGGTCCATCGGCTGCGATATGGCCGTAGTATTCGCAGGGAGGAAGACGATCTTGACGGCTTCCAGGTTTCTGATGTCCCCGTGGGCCGGGCAATTATCGATAACAAAAAGCACTTTCCGCCCTTTGGCGGCAAACTTCCGGTCAAGGAACCGCACGTATTCCTCGAATATCGCCGCCGTCATCCAGGCCTTCTTGTTGTGTCTGTACATGACGACATCCCTCGGAGGAAGGCGCGCGTTCTTAAAGCACCTAGGCTTACCCGCTCGGCCGATTACGAGCAGTGGAAGCTTGTCGTTCCCGGACATGTTCGCGCCGAACAAAATGGATATTCTCTCAGTTAGGTTCTTCTTGTTTGTTCTACTCGCCTCGCTGGTTGCGCGACATTTGCTGCTGCCGCCAAGGAAGCTGAAGACGAGAACTTTTCATCTGCTGGCACCTTGAGGAAACGACCGCTCCGACATCATCTGGATAGAGACGTTTATTCGTTTCTCTTCTCCCCCTCCTGTCACTGCACCCCTGCTTTTATTCCCTGTCTCCCCATTCAAACACTCTTACAGTCCAATCGGAAAGCAGGAGTAACTCTCTCCTTGTCTCCCGGTCGGCTGCCGCTGAAAACACCAGGCCCGGATTCCTCCTCGCCACCTCCTCGCAGGAACCACCGCCTCTCGCCCACTCGTCGATTCGCCGCCGCTGCTCAGCTCCCTTTCAACCCGGTTTCCGGAATGTTCGGCCTCATGCGTTGACGGGTCGTAGGAAAGCACCTCCGGGTACGTACTTGCCATGCTGGGCTGACGGGCCATCAATACAATTGGCCGTGCATCATTGCCGCCGCCTTTGGCTGTCACAGCGAAGGCGCAAGTGTACCTTCCGTCCCTGTAGCCCGGCTGGGCCACGGTCTCCCGTAAGGCACCATAATTGACCCCTTCGGGAGACGTGGGTCTTCGCGTCCTTTGTGACCAGCAGACAGTCGTCGTTCCACCATCCGGTACCACCGCCTCCGTGTTGGCGCAGGCACGCCGGCCGCGGGGCGGGTAACAATATGGAGGTATTCGGCGATCGTACGAAGTTCGACCCCAACACTCTCCTTGGGCTGCTTTCTCCCCGAGACAGTGGTGTCTTTGGCAGCAAATGTTTTCGTGGGAAGCATCTTGTAGAACAAGGCTGCCTCATCCAAGTTGTAGACGTCGTCCTCTCCAAACTCCTGAAGCAGCGGTGCCAGCGTACACATCTGCCAGTCGTCAACGACGTTCGTGTCGGCGCTACCGCTTTCCCCGCACACGGTCAAGTATGTAAGGTTATTTCGCTCTTTAAATCGGGCGAACCAACCATTACTGCACTTAAAGCCTTCGTGGCCAAGGCGCAGTGCCAGGTCATCGGCCTTCTCCCGAAGGATGGTGCCGTTCACGGGAAGATGAGCTGCGTTTGCGTGCTGCAGCCACTTCATCAAAGCGACCTCAACGTCCGGGTACGTTGGGAAGCGAATCCTTGATCGCTTTGACGAATGCGTTTTCCCATATGCCTCAAGCAACTTTTCTTTGTTCTTCAAGATGGTCGAGAGCGTCGACAAGGGCATCTTGTGCTTTTCGGCGAGTTGGGTCTTAGTGCACGTCGACTTCTCAGCCTCCTCGATTAAGGACACCTTCTCCCGCAGCGTCAGCGTCTTGTACTTTGGCATCGTGAGTCCAACAAGCGGTCAGGACTTCGCACGCGGCAAATGCAGGCGTAGGTGGCGAAGTAAACAAGACTAATGCAAGACGGCGAATGGCGAATGGTCCAAGCACGCGAGCTACGTGAAAAACGCGAAACGGAATGCGTGAAAAACGGGAAAACGCGAACGTGGAAAACGCGAAACGGAAAACGCATTTTAACCCGTTTCCGGTACTCCAACTACTATGACCTCCGAGATAAGCGTCGCCGGAAGGCTGTTTCACGTCCGTTGCTGCCGGCGGGAATTACGAATTATCCGGATGAAAACCCGCAGGCTGTTCAAATAATCCGGTAAAATTTGCATTGAAAAACACGGGACCGCAGAAGTTCTTCGAATTAACCGAAATTTCCAATTATCCGAGTTCGAATTAGCGAGGTTTTACTGTATTTCGGACAGGGCTGTAGCGATTTGACCGTTTGAGCGGAATAAAAAGCACGAATTCGTTTTTTCGGACTGCCCAATTGTTCGGACGATTTCGCAGTCCCTAGGGAGTCCAAAAAATCGGATGTTGACTGTAATTTAGAATATGCTTAGGAATTCTCTGCAACTATTTTTCTGTAATTTCACTTCGAAGTATTCGAAAAATATTCTAGAAATATTAGAAAATTATTCGATTCACACTTATTATTCGAATACGCTTCGCAATCAAAATTTTGCTATTCACACAGCTCTAGTTTTTATTCTTGGTTGGTGCTTCCTTTGATGGCAACGCGACCAGAAAGATCATTGTTATGAATAAAAAGTGCGCCTGTTTCACAGAAATACCATTTGTTGACTCGCTCAATCTCAAAGACCGTGGGGTTCAGCATGACGCTCGGACGCCGCCTTGCGTAGACCTCAAAGCTGTAGACCTATGCTGTAGATGCAACAGTTTGTGCAGTTTTGCTTGAAGTCTCTTGGGAGATTGATCAAGAAAACGCATGGCCTTTTAGTTGAACAAAGCAGGGGCAAGCATTCACTCACCCGTTGGTTGCTGCTTCGCCCTTTTTCTGTTCCGCTTTCTTGGCATCAGTTTTCTTCACGTCAACCTTCTTCTCTTCAACCTTTTTCTCGGAAGAGGTTTGCGACGAGGAACGAGCCAAGGGAGGCACTCGTCTGGCTTTTTTTTCTTCTTGCCTGTGAAATCACAGAATGTAAATAATAGGGATATGTAAACAGTAAATACAGTTGATCCCGGATATATCGAACTCGGATATATCGAATTATTGGCTATATCGAACAGTTGAGAAATCCCCTTGAATTTCCCATGCAAAGGTATGGGGCTGGTGTGCACGTATATCGAACTCCCGCTCAGCGAAACATCCGCTATATCGAACACTGCCCCGCGCCGAAGCCCAGAAAGTGCATTTTTCCTAACAAATATTCATCATTTTTCGGCCGCATTCTCATAAGTTCCAGTCCCTCGTCGCGCGCAGATGACGAAATTGCGTTGCTCTAGTTCGTTGCGCAGCACTTGTCAGTTCACCGGTATATTTGACGCGCGATCCGCAGGTTTTAATGCATGGGCTAGTGTTTTTCAAAGAGGCCGATTGCCGAGGGCACCAAAATGAGAATTCGAAGTGACTTGGCAGCCTTGTTGTAATGTTTGCATTCCCTTCCTTGTCCACGCACGATGGCATGCGGGCCCGCAAAGCATGGCCTTTGAGATCCGCAACCTCGTGACGTATTTCTAGTGTTTTCGGTTTTAAAATGCAGATCTCAGAGGCTAAGCTTTTTTTCGCATTTCTCGCCAAAGTAGCGGCTGCCTTCTACAAAGCCACAAGTGCCATCGGTATCGCCAACATGTCGACGGTCGAGAAATGTTTCTTCGTGCAGCGTTGTTAGCGTTGTCTTTTGTGGCATGTGCACTTCTCGCTCTGTTCTTGATAAATCGTCATTCGGGAGTCGAACTAAACATTGTCCCGCTCGTAGCGATAAAAATGATGACCGGTGCTTGGAACAACGTCAATTAAAGCACCATCGTGCACTGTGTTCTTACGGGCCTTGGTGCCAGGTGACGACTTTGGGCACGTCATGACCGCCGACTACGGCGTACGGTGCGTCAGTGAATTTTGCGACTTATTAACGTTTCCGGGCGCCGTATCGGACGGGTGCACAGCGAGTGACTTTATCGGTGCAGATAACGAGGTAGCTGTTTCTGATTGCATTGATGCCGAGATCATAGCTGGCGTTGCCATTGCTGTTGAAATGGACCCATGCGGTTTGAAGATGCCAGCCGCCGCTGCCACCGCTAAACCCTTTACCGCGCTACAGAGCTCGCATCAGCGTACAGCGTCGATCACCGCTGTTGTGGCCGAAGGTGTTGAATTTACTTATCTGGAAAGCTTCAATAATATTGACGATGACTTGATAAACTCACGGCGCGCAAGAAGCAAGACAAGTTTATGGTACTATTTGCATGCGAAATAAAGTGCGCTAACTTGTAAAAGAAGACGTTCTCGCCTTGTTCTTTAGGATATGTGAGCGAATCGTTATGTTCGCGCTTTTTACGATTTAGGAAAACTGTGTTGAGGCGTGCAGTGCCTTAATTAAAGCCCTAAATACGCATATTTCGTATTTCGAATTATCGATATATCGAACTATTTCGCGGTCCCCTTCGAGTTCGATATATCCGGGATCGACTGTATTAGGTTCGAAGCGAATAGTGATTTGGTCGAATAATTTCGAATCGAATTGTTCGAATAGTATACATCACATACTATAAATAAAAGTGAGCATATTTGTCATAATCCAACTAACCTGCACAATATTTTTAAAAGTTAGAACAAGACACATGCCAATGTCATTTTTTTTTTTTGGTTTGAAGTGAAGTGGAAGCAACTTTGAATAGTAGCAAGATTTGAATTTCAGTAGAATGAAAGCGATAACTGGTAGAATACATTATGTTTTAAAATTTACTACACTTAGCACATACTATAGGCCCGTTTATCAAGCTTTTAAACTTAAAAATGATTAATCAATGCGAGGGTAATATGTTCAGAAAGGGAAATGGACAACCACCTGTTTGTAGCACGAAGCCTATATTATAGTTGTGGATGAATTTGACATCAAGTTGTCGATAAATTTGCACTGGCACTGCCAATTGCTAGCTTCCTGGTTAGCTCAATTGGTAGAGTGACCACCTCGGAAAGGCGTTGGTCCCGGAGTCAATCCCCGGACCAGGACGAATTTTTCAGCAACTAGCTTTCTTTTTGAGAAATCCATATGGATTTTCTCATGGCTTCGTGCTACAAACAGGTAGTAGTTGTCCATTTCTCTTTCTTTTAACCCTTCCACCACCTTGCCGGTTTCAGCAGAACTTATTTGCAATAGGGTGATATGTTCATTTAACCTTGCACTGGAGCTTCACGACAGTGTGGATTTTCCCTGGATAGATGTTTTCACGGCATAGCACTCGTGCGCTGTAGTGGAACCACCTTACATGCGGTCCAATAATATATGCCTATTTGTTTCAAATACTTCCGAAATCTTGAATAATTTAAATTCGTGTCGGAGTGAATTCACATACCGTAATATTCATTCGAATATTCCAAGTGCTTGAATATGCATATGCAAAGAAATCTGGCTCTGAAACAAGATGGTTGGCAACTACCTACGTCATTGCAGCAGGTGGATTGGGAATAATTACACATGCAGAAAATCAGTCGCTGTAAGTTTCAGTCACCTGCATTCACATACTTCTGTAATAAGCTTTGCCCTAAACCAAATGCAAATTAATTGCAAAATTATTCGTGTCGACATGATCATATACAAGCTCAAAGAAATGATCATTTTACAACAAAATCCTAAGAGTTGGCAAAAGTTCCTGAACAATACCGCTGTTCTCTAAATGAATAAAGCTTACTTAAATTGTTGTTTATTGAAGTTACACTGCATATCCATGAGCATTTTCACAGTGTTATATGCTTCGAAATTTTCACAGAATCACTTTAACAGTAATAACTTTCAGGTAGCCACGAAGTATGTAAAAATCGGCCTAAATGCCGAGTCTGTTATTGCAGTTACTCATTGGTTGGGCCCTCCTTGTCAAATTTCTCAATGTGCTCACTTTGCAGACTCTAAGGCTATCGTCAATGATGTGTTGACGGACACCAGCTCGCTGTTTGGTCCAACACGCTTAAACATGGCGACCAGCGGTGTCGAGCCGTCCTCTGCTGGTGCAACAACCTGCATGCATGAATACAAAACCGAGAAAAATGCTATAATTCGCTTCAACATATGTGGTTAGCTAAAAACATGGAGGACGCTTGAGCTTTCAAGAGTAGAATGCAAAAGCATAGTTTGGCCCCGTTCACATCCCCTTCTCAATCACTACCCTAACTTCGCTATCCTATCCTAGCATGCCTACCGCAAGTACGTTGCGAAGTGCCCACTACGCCATACATGTATTTCATCTTTCTGCGATTGATCGAAGTACCCACTACACGTCCACAAGCATACCTGCCAAGTTTGGAGAAACGGAATCCGGGAGATTTACTCAACGGGGGGGGGGGGGGGGTACTGCGATAGCAATTATCAATTATATGTACATTAGGCAGTTTTAGAACAGCGTACGCAAAGCTTTGCGCTGGCTTTTAGCGCAACTGCGCCTGCGCGTGCGTCGTACGCTAAGCGCTTGCGGGCTTCCGGTAAGTGACGGAAATAGCGAGCCGCAAACGCTAACGCTAACTTAGCGTACACAATTCTAAAACTGCCTACTGTCAGCAGGATTTTGCGGTCGCCGCTGATCTGTAGAGAGTCCAAACCGTGTGGGAGAGCACGCGCGCCCATTTCCTTTCCTTAAGGCTGGCGCGATCGCTAACTGACGGTGGTAGCCGAGGGACCACTAGGAGAGGAGCACCGTCGCCCTTTCCTGCCGGACAACCCCTTCTTCCCCGTCACTCCGCGCGCCAATCCTCGCTTCCCGGCTCGCGGAAAAGGGAACTCGCCCTGCGAGGGAAACAACCCTCGTGGCGGGGAGGGAGACGGGAGGTGAATAAAACAACCGGGCAGACGAGCAGACGCTCTCTCGTGCCCTGCTGACCTGAGAAGTAACACCTCACCGCCCTGAGACCCGCGAGCCGATCATCGACCGAAGGTGTAAGCCATACCCTTTGTTTTTCTACGAGAGCGGACTATCCCTCTACGCGACATTTACGCGTTATTGCTAACGTAGCAATAAAGTGTTGTTTGTTGTGCTAGCCTGTTGCCTTATTCGCCCGAACCCGTCGTAGCTGCGATGACGCGCGCTACGGGAAGGGGACGTTGACACGGTACGACTATTTGCGGCTGGGACCGGAGCTAGGCTTCTGCACCAGCCGTGCGTAGAGCGGACCCCCTCATCTGGCGCCCAACGTTAACGAATTTGGCAACGCGGCTAGTTTTGTGGACGCGAGCGACTACCGACGCTCCGTCAACGTAGGACAACGGGCATGTCTGAATTCCAGGATTTGTTCATGTTGTCTGATGTCGCGTCGCAGAATGTCGATCTTATGGCTAACGCGGGGGCATTGTTTGGACTTTCCGACAGCGTAAATTTTGGTTGTTTCACGCGGGACAACCAAGGTGTTGCAGCGACCGCGTTAGGAGAGATTAGGCCTACGACGGAGAGCGCCACGCCGGGCACCCCGTCACCTCGCGACGCGAACAGCGAGATGCCACCACATGTTGCTTCGGCACAAGCCGCAGATGTGGTCGCGTCTTCGGGCAATAGTGTGCCCTCGAGCGAGGTACTCTTGCAGAATGCGCTGTCAGTTATGCAGAGCTTAGCCAGCGCGTTGCAAAACACAGCGCAGCCTCCTTCCCAAAGTGCGGGACCACGTGTCAAGGTAGACATGCCTACCTACAGTGGCTACCACGACTGCAGGAGTGCGAATGAGTACCTCGACCGACTGCTCTACTATCAGCAAGCAATGGGGCTTCCCGACGCCGAACTTCTCGCGCGTGTGGTCCCGGTGTCGCTGACAGAGCAAGCGGCCCGATGGTTCCGACTGACCGGACATCGCGCCCGCACGGTAGAAGAGTTCCGCGAGAGCTTCCGCGACGAATTCCTTCCGGCGAATTACGAGTGGCGTTTGAGGAGGGAGTTGGAGCTACGCACCCAGCATCCGGACGAATCCTTGCTGGAGTACGTACGGGCGATGGACGAACTTTATCGCCTCGCTAACCCTCTCGCCACCAACGCGGAGAAAGTCGAGCGCGTTACACGGCAAGCGCACCCGACTTTTGCGGCGCACTTTAGGGGATGCAAGTTCGCAGACCTAGAAGAGCTCGCCGCCGAAGCGAAGCGCATACAAGGGGACATCCTCGCGGCGCGAGCGTACCGCCCGCCTCCACCCGCAGCGCAGTCACTCGAGCCTCGCTGCGCGTGGAACGGTGGAGCGGTCGGTTCAGAGGCGTTTAGGGGTAACGCGTCAGCTTCGTTCGCTGATGAGCACGTACCGCGCGGTTGGGAACTGTCAGACCGCGCTTTGGACCCCTACGCTTACGCGCTTCGTACGGCCCGTGCTGCGCCTGCACGTGACGTTCCGCGGCAGGAGCACGTGGTCGAGACGAGCCCAGACGAGCGGCGCAACGCGGAGCGAGGCCCGCCAGATCGTGGCGACGAGCGCCCGGGCCGGCGTGGTTTCCGCGGTCCTTGCTACCGGTGCGGCGCACCGGGGCACATCGCCCGCGAATGCGGCCGCACGCCGGATCAGGAGCGAACACGCGGTTCGGGAAACGGTCGACGCCGCCGGTGAACCACGTCGGGCACCGCGCGGCGATCAGTAATCCTACCGATGCGCTCGGATCACTAGCACCTACAGTCTGTCGCGCAGGTGATGCCGTAGACTCGCCCGCACCGTTAATCGAGTTAACGATAGCTCGAAAGAAGTTTGTAGCACTTTTGGATACTGGGGCAAGCGCTTCATTATTTGGGGACGAGGTGTTGCACCATCTCTGCGAGAACAATATCCGCTTGAGACAAAGCAACACCACGTTCCGCCTTGCTTCGGGCACAGCGCAATCGAGCGGTGCGGCTAGACTTGTGATCCGCTGGGAAAGACGCGTGAGGCGACAACGCTTTGTCCATCTTCCCGGGTTGTCAATGCCTCTAATCCTGGGTCGAGACTTTCTCGCCAAGTCAGGGATTGTCATGGACATTGCAAGAGGAGGTTACCGAGAGCGCGACGGAGACGCGCTAAAGCTTTTCTCGAAAGCACCCGCATTGACAACTGCATGCCAATCGCAGGGAGCAGCGCGAGTGAGAGAGCAGGAAAGCGCACGGAGTAAGCGAGTAACCCCGCCAGAACAATGCGCCGCGGTACAGGGAAGGTCAGTGCACCCGCTTTTGGCAGATGCACACAGCATGCCAGAAAGGGAAAAGATGCAGCTGTCGTCGCTGTTGTACGAGTACGACGCGATTTTCACTGACCGCCCGGGCCGCACTACGCTGGTCAAGCACACAATCGACACGGGTGACGCACGACCTTGGAAATGCAATCCCCGACCGATTAGCTTGGCTAAGCGGAAAGCACTTGACGCCGCCTTGGACGAACTCATCGACACAGGCGTGGTCGAAAGGTCAAACAGCCCATGGGGTTTCCCGGTGGTTCTAGTTCCAAAGAAGGATGATACATATCGCCTTTGTGTAGACTACCGCAGGCTGAATGAGGTTACGAAGAAGGACGCATACCCTCTTCCATCCATTTCATCGTTAGTATCCAACCTAGGCGGGGCGAAGTACTTTACGACGCTCGATGCTAGTCGCGGATATTTTCAGGTCGAAATGGACGAGCGGGACAGAGAGAAGTCAGCTTTCACATGCCACAGGGGACTTTTTCAATTCAGGAGAATGTCTTTTGGCTTGGTGGGGGCTCCCGCTACTTATCAGAGGCTAATGGACCAAGTTCTGGGAGATGCAAAGTGGCAGCACGCCCTCGCATATCTAGACGACATAGTGGTTTACTCGAAAACGTTCGATGAGCACTTGCGCCACTTAAGAGACGTTCTAGAAAGGCTGAGGTCTGCGGGCATCACTCTGAACCCGAACAAAGCTCAGATAGCGGCGACCCGAATAACATTGTTGGGATTCACGCTTGACGAGGGTCGCATTTTGCCGAATAAGGGTAAGCTTGAAGCGATAGTCAGCTATCCGTCGCCGAAAGACATCGGCGAGCTGAGGCGCTTTCTGGGGATGGCGAACTTCTATCGCCAATTCATTCCAGACTGCGCGGCAGTGCAGGCGCCTTTGACAAAGCTCTTGAGGAAAGGCGAGCGTTGGGCTTGGGGTCAAGAGCAGGAGGCCGCACTGCGTC